>NC_092732.1:40561273-40596509 GCF_047496885.1 Scyliorhinus torazame | reverse complement strand
AAGGAGGCCATTCGGCCCATCGAGTCTGCACCGGCTCTTGGAAAGAGCACCCTACCCAAGGTCAACACCTCCACCCTATCCCCATAACCCAGTAACCCCACCCAACACTAAGGGCAATTTTGGTCACTAAAGGCAATTTATCACGGCCAATCCACCTAACCTGCACATCTTTGGACTGTGGGAGGAAACCGGAACACCCGGAGGAAACCCACGCACACACGGGGAGGACGTGCAGACTCCGCACAGACACTGACCAAGCGGGGAATCGAACCCGGGTCCCTGGAGCTGTGAAGCCACAGTGCTAACCACTGTACTGCCCAGTTCCCGCCAAGTTCTCCCAGGCGAGGCTGGATCAAGGCCTCAATGTGAGTGGGAATATCTGGAATATTCCTGACCCACATCCAATCTAATCCAGATCATTCGAGCGAGCGCTCACCTCTTTACTATTTTGTTTACAGGATGGGGGGGTCGCTGGCTGGGCTGGTATTTATTATCCATCCCCAATTGCCCCTTGAGGAGGCTGTGGTCACCCACCCCCTTGAACTGCCGCTGTCTGCGTGCTGGTGCTGTTAACAGTCGGCAGAGATTAAAGAAGGACAGCCTCGAGTGAGCGAGAAAGAGGGAGGGAGAGGGAGAGGGAGAGAGAGAGAGGGAGAGAGGGGAAGAGGGAGAGAGGGGAAGAGGGAGGGAAAGCGAGAGAGGGGGAGAGGGAGGGAGAGCGAGAGAGGGGGAGAGAGAGTGGGGGAGGGAGGGAGAAGAGGGAGAGAGAGGGGAAGAGGGAGGGAAAGCGAGAGAGGGGGAGAGGGAGAGCGAGGGAGAGCGAGAGAGGGGGAGAGAGAGTTGGGGAGGGAGAAGGAGAGGGAGAGAGGGAGAGAGAGGGAAAGAGGGAGGGAGAGCGAGAGAGGGGAGAGGGAGGACGAGATAGAGAGAGAGGGGAAGAGGGAGGGAGAGCGAGAGAGGGGGAGAGGGCGGGAGAGGGAGGGAGAGGGAGAGAGGGGAAGAGCGAGAGGGAGAGAGGGAGAGAGGGGAAGAGGGAGGGAGAGCGAGAGAGGGGAGAGGGAGGGAGAGGGTGTAGAGGGGAAGAGCGAGAGAGGGAGGGAGAGTGAGAGAGGGGGAGGGGGAGGGAGGGAGAGGGAGAAGGAGGGAGAGCAAGAGAGGGAGAGGGGGGAGAGGGAGAGAGAGGGGAAGAGAAGGGGTGGGAGGGAGAGGGAGGGAGAGGGGGAGAGGGAGGGAGAGGGAGAGGGGGAGAGGGAGGGAGAGCAAGAGAGGGAGAGGGAGGGAGAGGGAGAGGGAGAGAGAGAGGGAGGGAGAGGAGGAGGGAGAGGGAGAGAGGGGAAGAGGGAGGGAGAACGAGAGAGGGAGAGGGAGAGAGAGGGGGAGAGGAGAAGAGCGAGAGTGGGAGGGAGAGGGAGAGAGGGGAAGAGCGAGAGAGGGGGAGAGAGGGAGAGAGGGGGAGGGAGGGAGAGGGGGAGGGAGGGAGGGAGAGGGAGAGGGGGAGGGAGAGGGAGAGGGAGGAAGAGCAAGAGAGGGAGAGGGGTAGAGGGAGGGAGAGGGGGAGAGGAGAGAGAGTGGGAGAGAGAGGGAGAGGCGGAGGGAGTGGGAGAGGGAGAGTGGGAGGGAGAGGGAGAGCGAGAGAGCGAGAGAGGGGGAGAGGGAGGAAGAGGGGGAGGGAGTGCAAGAGAGGGAGGGGGGAGAGTGAGAGAGGGAGAGCGAGAGAGCAAGAGAGGGAGGGAGAACGAGGGAGTGGGAGAGCGAGAGAGGGAGGGGGAGGGATGGAGGGAGTGTGAGTGAGGGAGGGGGAGAGAGAGAGGGAGGGAGCGCGAGAGAGAGAGCGTGCGTGCGTGGGTTTCCTCCGCGTGCTCCGGTTTCCTTCCACAGTCCAAAGATGTGCAGGTTAGGTGGATTGGCCGTGATAAATTGCCCTCAGTGACCAAAAAGGTTAGGAGGGGTTATTGGGTTATGGGGATAGGGTGGAGGTGTGGACCTTGGGAAGGGTGCTCGTTCCAAGAGCCGGTGCAGACTCGATGGGCCGAATGGCCTCCTTCTGCACTGTATGTTCTATGTATCTATGTAAAGGAGAGATTTGCTTGGGACACATTGGAAGGAGGAATGTTTGTTTCTCGCTCTATTCAATCGATTTTCAACCTTGTTAAAGTTGGGATTAAAAGTCAGGCTCCACATCAGTCAGAGGCCTCGGTCCCTGGTTCCGTGATGATTGCTCCCTTGGAGAATTATCAAAGAACAAAGAACAAAGAAAAGTACAGCACAGGAACAGGCCCTTCGGCCCTCCAAGCCCGTGCCGACCATGCTGCCCGACTAAACTACAATCTTCTACACTTCCTGGGTCCGTATCCCTCTATTCCCATCCTATTCATGTATTTGTCAAGATGCCCCTTAAACGTCACTATCGTCCCTGCTTCCACCACCTCCTCCGGTAGCGAGTTCCAGGCATCCACTACCCTCTGTGTAAAAAACTTGCCTCGTACATCTACTCTAAACCTTGCCCTCGCACATTAAACCTATGCCCCCTAGTAATTGACCCCTCTACCCTGGGGAAATGTCTCTGACTATCCACTCTGTCTATGCCCCTCATAATTTTGTATACCTCTATCAGGTCGCCCCTCAACCTCCGTCGTTCCAGTGAGAACAAACCGAGTTTATTCAACCGCTCCTCATAGCTAATGCCCTCCATACCAGGCAACATTCTGGTAAATCTCTTCTGCACCCTCTCTAAAGCCTCCACATCCGTCTGGTAGTGTGGCGACCAGAATTGAACACTGTTCTCCAAGTGTGGCCTAACTAAGGTTCTATACAGCTGCAACATGACTTGCCAATTCTTATACTCAATGCCCCGGCCAATGAAGTCAAGCACGCCGTATGCCTTCTTGACTACCTTCTCCACCTGTGTTGCCCCTTTCAGTGACCTGTGGACCTGTACACCTAGATCTCTCTGACTGTCAATGCTCTTGAGGGTTCTACCATTCACTGTATATTCCCTACCTGCGTTAGACCTTCCAAAATGCATTACCTCACATTTGTCCGGATTAAACTCCATCCGCCATCTCTCCGCCCAAGTCTCCAAACAATCTAAATCCTGCTGTATCCTCAGACAGTCCTCATCGCTATCCGCAATTCCACCATCCTTTGTGTCGTCTGCAAACTTACTAATCAGACCAGTTACATTTTCCTCCAAATCATTTATATATACTACAAACAGCAAAGGTCCCAGCACTGATCCCTGTGGAACACCACTGGTCACAGCCCTCCAATTAGAAAAGCATCCTTCCATTGCTACTCTCTGCCTTCTATGACCTAGCCAGTTCAGTATCCACCTTGCCAGCTCACCCCTGATCCCGTGTGACTTCACCTTTTGTACTAGTCTACCATGAGGGACCTTGTCAAAGGCCTTACTGAAGTCCATATAGACAACATCCACTGCCCTACCTGCATCAATCATCTTAGTGACCTCCTCGAAAAAGTCCCTGAGGGAGTGAGTGTTGAATGACCTAAAGTGCTGACTGGAGGAGGTGTGTAGGCCGGACCACATGTTACTGGGCCCCCACATTCTCCCTGGACTCTCCCCAGTTAGAAATCAGTCACCATCATCTGGCAACAGACAGGCCGGGAGCTCCGCGATCCCCTCCGAGTGCAAACCTCAAAGGATTAGCTCCCCCCGCCGACCCGATTCTCTCCCCCGCCTCACCCCCAGCTCCTGATCCCCGCCACAGCCCCAAGTCCCCGCCCCCCCCCCCCCCCCAATCCAGTTCCCAGTCGCCCCACAGGCCCCAGCTCCTGATCTGCCCCCGCACCGACTCCCCCCCCCCCCCTCTCCGCCTCTTGCCCAGGCCCTGCTCCCTCCCCACCCCCCACAGTTACTGATCCCCCCACCCCTCCCACTAGTCTTTCCCCACTCCCAGCCCTGGATCTCCCACCGGCTTCATGCACCCCCCCCCCCACCCCCCCACCCCTGCGCAGACGCTGGGATGCTTACCACCATGTGGTTGATGGACACCCAGCAATCGTCCGGGAAATCCTGGAGCATTGGCACGAGGAACTGGAGACACCCATCCCAGTGACACAAGAGCAACATCATCCCGATCAGGTTAACGATCCTCACCACAGCGCTGGCAAGGTCGTAGGTCATGTGGAAGATCTAAACACCAGAACAAGACAGTTTCACCCAGGGAACGGCCAGCCCGACAACACGGGCCGATTCACCAGGAGGGGGCCGACGCGATCGTCAACACGGGCCGATTCACCAGGAGGGGGCCGACGCGATCGTCAACACGGGCCGATTCACCAGGAGGGGGCCGACGCGATCGTCAAGGACGTTCGGGAAAGCTGGATGGGGGGGATAGAGCGCGGGTGGGGCGGGAGGGGGCGGGGCCAATTGAAAAGCCCCTCTAAAGGAACAGCACGGGGCCGAAAGGCCTGCTCCTGTGCAGTGAGATCCGATAATCCGACAGCACGCTGGGGAGGAATTCCAGCGACGAGGAACATCGGAAACATCCGGAGAGCGGGATTGAAAACTGTGGTTAATGAGGAGATTTAATCGGGGGGTTTGGAGTTTGGGGTTTAATCGGGGGGTTGGGGTTTAATCGGGGGGTTTGGGGTTTAATCGGGGGGTTTGGGGTTTAATCGGGGGGTTTGGGGTTTAATCGGGGGGTTTGGGGTTTAATCGGGGGGGTTGGGGTTTAATTTGGGTTTGGGGGGTTTAGGGTTTGGGGGGGTTGGGGTTTAATCGGGGGGTTTGGGGATTAATTGGGGGGTTTGGGGGTGGGGGTTTGGGGTTCGGGGGGTTTGCGGGTGGGGGTTCAGGGGGTTGGTGTTTGGGGGGTTCGGGGTCCGGGGGGTTGGAGTTTGGGGAGGTCGGTGTTTGGGGTTTGGGGTTCTTGGGGTTTGGGGGGTGGGGGGTTCGGGTGGTTTGGGGTTTGGGGGGTTCAGGGTTCGGGGTGTTTGGGAGTTGGGGTTTAATCGGGGGGTTTGGGGTTTGGGGGGTTTGGGGGTGGGGGGTTTGGGGTTCTGGGGGGTTTGGGGTTCTGGGGTTCGGGGGGTTTGGGGATTAATCTTGGGGTTTGGGGTTCGGGGGGGTTGGAGTTTGGGGGGTCGGGGTTTGGGGTTCGGGGTTTGGGGTTTGGGGTTCCGGGGGTTTGGGGTTTGGGGGGGTTCAGGGTTCGGGGTGTTTGGGATTTGGGGTTTAATCGGGGGGTTTGGGGTTCGGGGGGTTTGGGGTTCTGGGGGGTTTGGGGTTCCGGGGTTCGGGGGGTTTGGGGATTAATCTTGGGGTTTGGGGGGTTTGGGGTTCGGGGGGTTGGAGTTTGGGGGGGTCGGGGTTTGGGGTTCGGGGTTTGGGGTTTGGGGGTTGGGGGGTTTGGGGTTCGGGTGGTTCGGGGGGTTTGGGGTTCGGGGGGTTTGGGGTTCGGGGGGTTTGGGGGTTCAGGGTTCGGGGGGTTTGGGGTTCAGGGATGTGGGGGGTTGGGGGGTTTGGGGTTCGGGTGGTTTGGGGTTTGGGGGGTTCAGGGTTCGGGGGTTGGAGTTTGGGGGGGTCGGGGTTTGGGGTTCGGGGTTTGGGGTTTGGGATGTTGGGGGTTGGGGGGTTCGGGGGGTTTGGGGGGTTCAGGGTTCGGGGGGTTTGGGATTTGGGGTTTAATCAGGGGGTTTGGGTGATTTAGTCGGGGGAGGCTCTGGGATAGTTAATCGAGAGGGTGGATGGGGTGAATGAGGAGGAAGTGTTTCCCCGCTGGGCGGATGGTGGGTAGCCGGAGGGGGCACAGATTGAAGTGAATCGGGGGGGGGGGGGCGCGGGGGCGGGGGGGGGGGGGGGAGCGAGGAGAATTTTAATGTCAACACAGCGCGAGGTGGGGGTGGGGAAGGCGATGACTGCAGATTCAATCGGAACTTTCGAAAGTACCGGGAATCGGGTAATCCGGGAAGGGGGGGCATTAGCAGGGATTTTGGGAGGGAAAGCGTGGGGAGGGGAGGAATAGGGAATAATTGGATCGAGATCGTTCGATGAGCTGGGATAGGCTCAATGGGCTGCATGGTCTCCGCCTGTGGTTGGAAAATTGGAAGATTACCTCCTCCCATTGGTGTATATATCGGATGAGGCGGGAGAGACGCAGGAGACGCAGTAAGCTGAGGATCTTGGCAAATCGGACAATTCGTAAAGCCCGGGCTGTCTTGTAGACCTCGGAATCCACCCTGGTCTCCAGATCCACAATCAGAAAGACGTAATCGACGGGGATGGAGGACACAAAGTCCACCAGGAACCAGCTCTTCAGATATTTCATCTTGATGGTGTGAGGGTCCAGGATAATCTCCGTGTTGTCCTCCACCACTATCCCGGTGCGGAAGTTCAGCACCAGGTCGATGAGGAAGAAGGTGTCGGAGACCACGTTGAAGACAATCCAGGGAGGAGTGTTCTCATCCTTGAAAAACGTGATTCCCACCGGCAGAATGATCAAATTCCCCACCATCAGCAGCAGCATAGCAAGATCCCAGTAAAACCTGCCCAAAGGGAAAGTCGGCACAGACTGATACCGTCACATCGTCACGTGAAATCCGCACACACTGAAATCCACACACAAACTTACTCACGCCGTCACAAACCTATGTGCACCCCGCACATATACACGCAGGCATTCACATGCCGAAACACAGGTACACACGCGACAGACACGTACACACAGAAATGCTCACACACAAAGAAATCAATTCACAGTAACACATATTTACACACACACACACAGACAGCACTGAAACAAGTTTTTACATACACAGGGAATCGTGCACATAGATATACACACAGAAACACAGGCACACACACACACATACAGAAACACAGGCACACACACACATACAGAAACACAGGCACACACACACACAGAAACACAGGCAGACACACACATAGAAACACAGGCAGGCACACAGAGAAACACAGGCAGACACACACAGAAACACAGGCACACACACATACACAGAAACACAGGCAGACACACACACAGAAACACAGGCACACATACACAGAAACACAGGCAGACACACACACACAGAAACACAGGCAGGCACACACACAGAAACACAGGCAGACACACACACATAGAAACACAGGCAGGCACACAGAGAAACACAGGTAGACACACACACACAGAAACACAGGTAGGCACACACATACACACAGAGAAACACAGGCAGACACACATACACAGAAACACAGGCAGACACAGACACACACAGAAACACAGGCAGACACACACACAGAAACACAGGCAGGCACACAGAGAAACACAGGCAGACACACACAGAAACACAGGCACACACACATACACAGAAACACAGGCAGACACACACACAGAAACACAGGCACACATACACAGAAACACAGGCAGACACACACACAGAAACACAGGCAGGCACACACACAGAAACACAGGCAGACACACACACATAGAAACACAGGCAGGCACACAGAGAAACACAGGTAGACACACACACACAGAAACACAGGTAGGCACACACATACACACAGAGAAACACAGGCAGACACACATACACAGAAACACAGGCAGACACAGACACACACAGAAACACAGGCAGACACACACACAGAAACACAGGCAGACACACACACAGAAACACAGGCAGACACACACAGAGAAACACAGGCAGACACACACACACAGAAACACAGGCAGACACACACACACAGAAACACAGGCAGACACACACACACAGAAACACAGGCAGACACACACACAGAAACACAGGCAGACACACAAACACAGACAGAGACACACACACAGAAACACAGGCAGACACACACACACAGAAACACAGGCAGACACACACACACAGAAACACAGGCAGACACACACACACAGAAACACAGGCAGACACACACACACAAACACAGGCAGACACACACACACACAAACACAGGCAGACACACATACACAGAAACACAGACAGGCACACAAACACAGGCACACAAAGAAACACAGAAACATACACATATACACAGAAATGCACTAGCACAAATGAACGCATACACACAAATACACATGTGCCTCACAAGCCTCATTGAATTCTTCGAGGATGTGACGAGACACATTGATGAAGGTCGGGCAGTGGATGTGGTGTATATGGATTTCAGTAAGGCGTTTGATAAGGTTCCCCATGGTAGGCTCATTCTGACAGTTAGGGGGCATGGGATACAGGGAAATGTGGCTGTCTGGATACAGAATTGGCTTGCCAAAAGAAGACAGCGAGTGGTAGTGGATGGAAAGTATTCCGCCTGGAGGTCGGTGACCAGTGGTGTCCCGCAAGGATCTGTTCTGGGACCTCTGCTCTTTGTGGTTTTTATAAATGACTTGGATGAGGAAGTGGAAGGGTGGGTTAGTAAGTTTGCCGATGACACGAAGGTTGGGGGAGTTGTAGATAGTGTTGAGGATTGTTGCAGGTGACAACAGGACATTGACAGGATGCAGAGCTGGGCTGAGAAGTGGCAGATGGAGTTCAACCTTGATAAATGTGAAGTGATTCATTTTGGACGGTCGAATTTGAATGCTGAATACCGGGTTAAAGGCAGGATTCTTGGAAGTGTGGAGGAACAGAGGGATCTTGGGGTCCCCGTACATAGATCCCTCAAAGTTGCCACCCAGGTTGATAGGGTTGTTAAGAAGGCGTACGGTGTGCTGGCTTTCATTAACAGGGGGATTCAGTTTAAGAGCCGCGAGGTTTTGCTGCAGCTTTATAAAACCCCGGTTAGACCACACTTGGAATATTGTGTCCAGTTCTGGTCGCCTCATTATAGGAAGGATGTGGATGCTTTGGAGAGGGTGCAGAGGAGATTTACCAGGATGCTGCCTGGACTGGAGGGCATGTCTTATGAAGAAAGGTTGAGGGAGCTAGGGCTTTTCTCACTGGAGTGAAGAAGGCAGAGCGGTGACTTGATAGAGGTGTACAAGGTGATGAGAGGCATGGATAGAGTGGATTGCCAGAGACTTTTCCCCAGGGCGGAAATGGCTGTCACGAGGGAACATAATGTGTGAAGGGCCTGTACTGTGCTGTGCTGTACTATGTTCTAAACACAGAAATATACACACATGCACACATAGAAATGTACACAAACACACAGAAATGCACACATGCAGACACACACATACATATACACACACGTATGCAGAAAACACAGTCTCACAAAAATGCAGTTACGCCCACAAGCTCACACAATAATGCACACACACAAATGCATACATGCACATAGGAGCACGCACATACATACACTGAAATTCACACACATATATATTCATATGCACACAAACACAAATATACACAATACATCCACATGCAGAAACACAGTTTTGTGAGGGCCACGAAGAATCCAGCACGAGTTTTAAGGATACAAAGTAATAACATTTATTTACAATAACACATATATATACACAACAGCAGCAACTTCCCTTGCTGCTCACTCCTTCCTGCTGGTTCCAAACTGGCCAGCTTTATTTATGCTAGGAGTTTACTCATGGTTTCTCCGCCCCCCTCATTGGGGAAACCCATACTCCCACAGGATTGTGGGATTATCATTAGTCCCCAGCCAATGGTAAGCAGGCAGGTTATAACATACAAGTACACACATAACGGACATGTACTGACAGAAATGCTCACACACAGAGAAACCAATACACAGGATGCACACAAACACACACACAACCTCACAGATTCAGAATTGGAAACACTGACCCATACACATCTCGGCACACAGAAAAACACATAGCTACACTCACACACATGCACAAACAGCACAGAAACACATTGTTACACACACAGGAATCGTGCACAAAGAAATACTCAGAGAGAAACACAGACGCACACATAGAAACACAACAGGCACACACACAGGCATGCACACACACAGAAACACAGATACACACACACACAGAAACGCAGACACACATAGAAACACAGACAGGCACACACACAGAAACACAGATAGACACACACAGAAACACAGACAGGCACACACACAGGCATGCACACACACAGAAACACAGATACACACACACACAGAAACGCAGACACACATAGAAACACAGACAGGCACACACACAGGCATGCACACACACAGAAACACAGATGCACACACACAGAAACACAGACACACATAGAAACACAGACAGGCACACACAGAAACACAGACACACACAGAAACACAGACAGGCACACACACAGAAACACAGACTGGCACACACACAGAAACACAGACAGGCACACACACAGAAACAGACAGACACACACACAAACACAGGCAGACGCACACGCACACACAGAAACACAGACAGGCACACACACACAGGCGCACACATAGAAACACTGACACACACACACACACACAAACACAGGCAGACACGCACACACAGACAGGCATACACAGACAGGCGCACACGATAAAACATAGAAACATGCACATGCACACAGGAATGCTCAGATACACAAGCACACGCATAAATGAACGCATACACACCAGCACAAATGTAAACACAGAAATATACGCACACATGCACAGAAATGCACACATACAGGCACACACATAGAAATGCACACAGACACACGCACATACAGACACACACACAGGCACACACACATACATTCACACATAAATGCATGCAGTTCCGGCCACACAGAATTGCACACAGAAACGCATGCACACAAATGCACACGCAGAAAGATACACACGCGTGCACAGAGAAATGTGCACACAATGTCAGTCAGGAGGACAGCCAGAGAGCGCGATACAGGCTGTGTAACTGATGGTTGAAAGGTGAACTCTCTCCACGGGGAGGTTGATTGCTCTGTCCCACTGGCACACACTGTGAGGCAGACCCAGCCATCCAGTCAGAAATTTCACAATCAACAACGCAAGCAAACATGCTCATCAATGAAAGGATTCCCTGTGGTGCTGACTGATGACTGAAATATTTCCATTCTCCGTAGAACCTGCAGACACATTCTGACCTAGAAATAACCTTCAGTGCCAGTTACAGTCCATTAACCACGCTGCACAGAATGGATTAACTGAGAGAGGAGACGACTCTGCACCCCAGTGAGAGTCAGCACCTTCAGGAGAGGAGGGGGAGTCTGTACCCCAGTGAGAGTCAGCACCTTCAGGAGAGGAGGGGGACCCTGTACCCCAGTGAGAGTCAGCACCTTCAGGAGAGGAGGGGGAGTCTGTACCCCAGTGAGAGTCAGCACCTTCAGGAGAGGATGGGGAGTCTGTCCCCCAGTGAGAGTCAGCACCTTCAGGAGAGGAGGGGGAGTCTGTACCCCAGTGAGAGTCAGCAGCTTCAGGAGAGGAGGGGGAGTCTGTACCCCAGTGTGAGTCAGCACCTTCAGGAGAGGAGGGGGGAGTCTGTACCCCAGTGAGAGTCAGCACCTTCAGGAGAGGAGGGGGAGTCTGTACCCCAGTGAGAGTCAGCACCTTCAGGAGAGGAGGGGGAGTCTGTACCCCAGAGAGAGTCAGCACCTTCAGGAGAGGAGGGGGAGGCTGTACCCCAGTGAGAGTCAGCACCTTCAGGAGAGGAGGGGGAGTCTGTACCCCAGTGAGAGTCAGCACCTTCAGGAAAGGAGGGGGAGTCTGTACCCCAGTGAGAGTCAGCACCTTCAGGAGAGGAGGGGGACCCTGTACCCCAGTAAGAGTCAGCACCTTTAGGAGAGGAGGTGGAGTCTGTACCCCAGTGAGAGTCAGCACCTTCAGGAGAGGAGGGGGAGTCTGTACCCCAGTGAGAGTCAGCACCTTCAGGAGAGGAGGGGGACCCTGTACCCCAGTGAGAGTCAGCACCTTCAGGAGAGGAGGGGGAGTCTGTACCCCAGTGAGAGTCAGCACCTTCAGGAGAGGAGGGGGACCCTGTACCCCAGTGAGAGTCAGCACCTTCAGGAGAGGTGGGGTCCCTGTACCCCAGTGAGCGTCAGCACCTTCAGGAGAGGGGGGGGAGTCTGTACCCCAGTGAGAGTCAGCACCTTCAGGAGAGGAGGGGGAGTCTGTACCCCAGTGAGAGTCAGCACCTTCAGGAGAGGAGGGGGGAGTCTGTACCCCAGTGAGAGTCAGCACCTTCAGGAGAGAGGGGGACGCTGTACCCCAGTGCGAGTCAGCACCTTCAGGAGAGGAGGGAGATCCTGTACCCCAGTGAGAGTCAGCACCTTCAGGAGAGGAGGGGGAGCATGTACCCCAGTGAGAGTCAGCACCTTCAGGAGTGGAGGGGGAGTCTGTACCCCAGTGAGATTCAGCACCTTCAGGAGAGGAGGGGGACCCTGTACCCCAGTGAGAGTCAGCACCTTCAGGAGAGGAGGGGGGAATCTGTACCCCGGTGAGAGTCAGCACCTTCAGGAGAGGAGGGGGAGTCTGTACCCCAGTGAGAGTCAGCACCTTCAGGAGAGGAGGGGGAGTCTGTACCCCAGTGAGAGTCAGCACCTTCAGGAGAGGAGGGGGACCCTGTACCCCAGTGAGAGTCAGCACCTTCAGGAGAGGAGGGGGACCCTGTACCCCAGTGAGAGTCAGCACCTTCAGGAGAGGAGGGGGAGTCTGCACCCCAGTGAGAGTCAGCACCTTCAGGAGAGGAGGGGGAGTCTGTACCCCAGTGAGCGTGTGTCAGGTAGGAATCCCAATGAGATTCACCTCCTGCTGTGACATTCCATACGGCTTCAATTGGAGACAGATTGATAGGAAGGGACCGAGTGGAACGTCCTCCAGTAAATATTGAGTATCTGAGCCGGGAGTCAGAGGTTCAATCCCGGATAAGCACATACTGAAAATACACTGGTGACACACTGGACAGCCAGTGCGACAGTGCCAGTGTTCACTGGTGACACTGGACAGCCAGTGCGACAGTGTGCCAGTGTTCACTGGTGATTCTGGGTACAGCCAGTGCAACAGTGTCAGTATTCACTGGTGACACACTGGACAGCCAGTGCGACAGTGTGCCAGTGTTCACTGGTGACTCTGGGTACAGCCAGTGCAACAGTGTCAGTATTCACTGGTGACACACTGTACAGCCAGTGCGCGAGTGTGCAAGTGTTCACTGGTGACACTGGGTACAGCCAGTGCGACAGTGTCAGTATTCACTGGTGACACTGGGTACAACCAGTGCAACAGTGTCAGTATTCACTGGTGACACACTGGACAGCCAGTGCGCGAGTGTGCAAGTGTTCACTGGTGACACTGGGTACAGCCAGTGCGACAGTGTCAGTATTCACTGGTGACACACTGTACAGCCAGTGCGATAGTGGCAGTGTTCACTGGTGACACACTGTACAACCAGTGCGACAGTGGCAGTGTTCACTGGTGACACACTGTACGGCCAGTGCGACAGTGTGCCAGTGTTCACTGGTGACACACTGTACAGCCAGTGCGGCAGTGTCAGTGTTCACTGGTGACACACTGTACAGCCAGTGCGACAGTGTCCGTGTTCACTGGTGACACTGTTTCCAGCCAGTGCGACAGTGTGAATGTTGACCAGTGACACATTGGACACCTAGTGTGACAGTGTGAATGTTCACCACTGATCCACTGTACAGCCAGTGTGACAGTGCCAGTGTTCACTGGTGACACTGTATACAGCCAGTGCGACAGTGCCAGTGTTCACTAGTGACACACTGTACAGCTAGTGCGGCAGTGTGAATATTCACTAGTGACACACTGTACAGCCAGTGTGCCAGTGTGAATATTCACTAGTGACACTCTGTACAGCCAGTGCGACAGTGTGAATATTCACTAGTGACACTCTGTACAGCCAGTGCGACAGTGTGAATATTCACTAGTGACACACTGTACAGCCAGTGCGACAGTGTGAATATTCACTAGTGACACTCTTTACAGCCAGTGTGACAGTGTGAATATTCACTAGTGACACTCTGTACAGCCAGTGCGACAGTGTGAATATTCACTAGTGACACTCTGTACATCCAGTGCGACAGTGTGAATATTCACTAGTGACACTCTGTACAGCCAGTGCGACAGTGTGAATATTCACTAGTGACACACTGTACAGCCAGTGCGACAGTGTGAATATTCACTAGTGACACACTGTACAGCCAGTGCGACAGTGTGAATATTCACTAGTGACACTCTGTACAGCCAGTGCGACAGTGTGAATATTCACTAGTGACACTCTGTACAGCCAGTGCGACAGTGTGAATATTCACTAGTGACACTCTGTACAGCCAGTGCGACAGTGTGAATATTCACTAGTGACACTCTGTACAGCCAGTGTGCCAGTGTGAATATTCACTAGTGACACTCTGTACAGCCAGTGCGACAGTGTGAATATTCACTAGTGACACTCTGTACAGCCAGTGTGCCAGTGTGAATATTCACTAGTGACACTCTGTACAGCCAGTGCGACAGTGTGAATATTCACTAGTGACACTCTGTACAGCCAGTGTGCCAGTGTGAATATTCACTAGTGACACTCTGTACAGCCAGTGCGACAGTGTGAATGTTCCCTGGTCTTGTCAGGTGCTCTGTTTGGAGACTGCCTGTCAAGATATCAAACCAACACCGTTAACCGCCCCTTCACATCCCAGCGCAGTGCCTGCTTACTGAAACCATTGGTGCCGCTCAGGAACGTTCTGTGGCCCCACTCATCGGTCAGTTAATCCGGGAACTCCTACCGGCCACAGCAGCAAACAAGGGATATCTGCTGAACTCGGAGCTGGAGGCAATTGCCCTGCGTTCCCTGCGCCCGGGGCTGCTGAAGTAGGTGGCCAAGGCAGCAATCAGACTGGGTCGGGAGAAACGCCATTTATATCCCAGCACTGGCCTCACGGGAACTGACCCACTGGTCTCCTGAGGTTTGGACGGGACGGACTGGGAGAAGGTGGGATCGCTTTCCTTGGAGCTGTGAAGGTTGAGGAGGGGAAGGGGGGGGGGGGGAGATTTAATTGGGTTCCCTTCTAAATCGCGAAATGGGGGGTGAGGTTTGGATGGAGTAAGGTAAGTAAAGTGTGGGGGGGGGGGTGCAGAGAGCGATGGGCTGAATGGTCAGATCCTACACCGGCCCGACCGCCATCAGCAGGATGGCACTGGGTGTGACCTCCGCCCTGGAACTGTTTATACCGCGTCCTGCTCAGCGGCGACGCGGAACCAGGCTGGCCATTTCAATAACGTTGGCGGCAAGAGGGGGGGGGGGGGGGGGTCAGGGGCTGAATCCTCTGGTGCGTAACTCACCTCGTGGCTCCCCCAAAGCCTGTCCACCATCTACACTACCCCAGGATTACTTGTCAAACAGCATTAGCAGCAAGTAATAGACAGAGCTCAGCGATTCCACAACCAACGCATCAGATCCAAGCTCTCCAGTCCTGTCACATCCAGCCGTGAATGGTGGCGGACAATTAAACAACTCACTGGAGAGGACTTCCGGGTGCGGCTATGCAGAGCTGGGTCGCATATTCGGCAGTTCCCGCTTGGAACGGACTTTTGGGCTCTTTTACAGGCCCCCACGACATTTATTTGACATTTCCCGGTGTGGGAAGAGGACTGCAACATTCTCCCGACGGTGTCCCCCAGGAGTGTTGTGCCTTTTGGCTGCCAGGCCCGGCAGAACCAGTGGAAGATTTGGCTGCAACAGGATAAACAGGGCCCCTTCCAGCATGCAAGCGGGGGAAGGGCAAGCTTAAAGCTGCAAACTGACCTGAGGACCTTTATCAAAAGTGAATTCTAACAGCAGAGGGAACAACTGTGAAAAGACCTCACCAGGGCCACTGAAGAAGCGGGGACGTGGCTTCCGGTGGCGGCCATGGAGGAGTAGGTCGCGCATTCGGCAGCTCCCGTCTGGAACGGACACTGAGACCTTTTTCAGGAGTTTCAACGGACATTTTGGGGCAGATTGGTGAAGCGAACACTGCCAAAAGGATTCCCTCTCGAGACTTTTGGGCTCTTTTCAGGGCCCCCAAGGGCACTTTTCGACGTTTCCCGGTGTGGGAAGGAGTTAATAATAGTTCCCCGTCAGTATATGGCTTTAACTAGGAGCGGGGCGACAAAAAAGGTGGCGGTGGACCAGAAGAAGGGAGGGAAGAAGGACAAAATGGCGGCGGGCGGAGACCAGGCAGCGTGGAGGCAGTGGGCGGAGGAGCAGCAGGAGGGTATCCAGCGCTGCCTCAGAGAGATTAAAACGGACCTGCGAGAGCCGATGAAGGCTTCTATTGATAAGCTGCTGGAGACACAGACGGCCCAGGGGGTGGTGATCCGCGAGGCCCGACAAAAGATCTCTGACAATGAGGACGAGATCTTAGGCCTGGCGGTAAAGGTGGAGGCGCACGAGGCGCTCCACAAGAAATGGCAGGAGCGGTTCGAGGAGATGGAGAATCGGTCGAGGCGGAAGAATCTGCGGATTCTGGGCCACCCGGAGGGGCTGGAGGAGCAGGACTTGGGGGCCTATGTGGTCACCATGTTAAACTCGCTGATGGGAGCGGGGTCCTTCCAGGGGCCCCTGGAGCTGGAAGGAGCCCATAGAGTGCTGGCGAGGAGGCCCAAGGCTAACGAGCCTCCGCGGGCGGTGCTGGTGCGGTTCCATCGGTTCGTCGATCGGGAGTGCATGCTCAGGTGGGCCAAGAAGGAGAGGAGCAACAGGTGGGAGAACGCGGAGGTTCGGATATATCAGGACTGGAGTGCGGAGGTGGTGAAGAGGAGGGCCGGGTACAATCGAGCGAAGGCGGTGCTGCACAGGAAGGGGGTGAAGTTTGGCATGCTGCAGCCGGCGCGACTGTGGGTCACCTACAAGGACCGGCACCATTATTTTGAGTCTCCGGAGGAGGCGTGGGCCTTTGTTCAGGCCGAGAAGCTGGACACAGACTGAGGGTCGGGATGGGCGATTGGGGACTGCGGTGGATATGTTATGCCTATTTTTGGTTCGGGGGGGGGAGGGGGGGCCTTTGCATTGTTTTGGGTTTCATTTTCTCTGTGTTTTTCTCTTTCGGGTTGGGGAGGGTGGATGGGGCGGGTTGGGCACTGTTTAGGTTGGTGGCGGGGCCTGGTAGGTGGAGAGCGCGGGATTTTTTTCCCGCGCCGAGGACTGGGGCAGGCGGGGCCAGGGCGGGGAAGCGAGGATTGTTTCCCGCGCTTAGAACGGAGGGGGCAGGGGGAGAGCCTGTGAATGGGGAGCGGAGGGTGTGCCACACAATGGGAGGAGTCGAAGGGGAGGCGGGAGTGGCCGGGGTCAGCAGGAGTCAGCTGACTTGCGGAAGTGCAATGGGGGGAGTAAACCAGCTAGGATGGGTCCTAGCCGGGGGGTGGGGGGAATCGAGTTGCTGCTGCTAAGGTCAAGGAGGAGCTGGAGCGAGTGGGGTGGGTCGAGAGGGGGGTATGCCGCTGTGGGGAACGGGCCGGGTGTGGGGTGCGGGCGCGTGGCTGGCCGAGGAGGGGTCATGGCTAGTCGGCGGGGGAGGGGGGCGGGTAGCCCCCTAATCCGGCTGATAACCTGGAATGTAAGGGGACTGAATGGGCCGGTTAAGCGGGCCCGCGTGTTCGCGCACCTGTAGGGGCTCAAGGCGGATGTGGTTATGCTCCAGGAGACACACCTGAAGGTGGCAGACCAGGTAAGACTGAGGAAAGGGTGGGTAGGTCAGGTGTTTCACTCGGGGCTGGATGCCAAAAATCGAGGGGTGGCGATCTTGGTGGGAAAGAAGGTGTCGTTTGAGGCGTTGAGCATTGTGGCAGATAATGGCGGCAGGTACATAATGGTAAGTGGTAAGTTGCAGGGAGAGAGGGTGGTACTGGTCAATGTGTATGCTCCGAACTGGGACGATGCGGGTTTTATGCGGCGTATGTTGGGTCGGATCCCAGACTTGGAAGTGGGGGGCCTGATAATGGGGGGAGACTTTAACACGGTGCTGGATCCGGCACTGGATCGCTCCAGGTCTAGGACGGGTAGGAAGCAGACGGCGGCTAGAGTGCTGAGGGGGGTTTATGGACCAGATGGGAGGGGTGGACCCTTGGAGATTTGCAAGGCCGGGGGCTAGGGAATTCTCATTCTTCTCGCATGCCCATAAGGCTTATTCTCGAATCGACTTTTTCATATTTGAGTAGGGCGCTGATAGCGAGAGTAGAGGATACCGAGTATTCGGCAATAGCCATTTCGGATCACGCCCGGCATTGGGTGGACTTGGAGATGGGGGAGGAGAGGGACCAGCGCCCGCTGTGGCGCTTGGAGGTGGGGCTGTTGGCGGACGAGGAGGTGAGCGAGCGAGTCCGAGGAAGTATAGAGAGGTACTTGGAGGCCAACGACAACGGGGAGGTCCGAGTGGGGATGGTATGGGAGGCACTGAAGGCGGTGGTGAGGGGAGAGCTGATCTCCATTGGGGCCCACAAGGAGCGGAGGGAGCGGGGGGGAGAGGGAGAGGCTGGTGGGGGAGATGGTGAGGGTAGACAGGAGGTATGCGGAGGTGCCTGAGGAAGGATTGTTGAGGAAGAGGTGCAGCCTCCAAGCCGAATTCGACCTGTTGACCACCAGGAAGGCGGAGGTGCAGTGGAGGAAGGCCCAGGGGGCGGTTTATGAGTTTGGGGAAAAGGCAAGCCGGATGCTGCCGCATCAGCTTCGGAAGCGGGACGCAGCTAGGGAGATCGGGGGAGTTAAGGACAGGGGAGGGAGTGTGGTGTGGAGTGGGGTTGGCATCAATGGGGTCTTCAGGGACTTCTACGAGGAATTGTACCGATCCGAGCCCCCACGGGAGGAGGGAGGGATGGGCCGTTTCCTGGACCAATTGAGGTTCCCGAAGGTGGAGGAGGGACTGGTGGCGGGATTGGGGGCCCCGATTGGGCTGGAGGGGCTGACCAAAGGGTTAGGGAGCATGCAGGCGGGGAAGGCACTGGGGCCGGACGGTTTCCCGGTCGAGTTCTATAAAAAATATATGGACCTGTTGGGCCCGCTGTTAGTTAGGACCTTCAATGAGGCAAGGGAGGGGGGGGCCTCGCCCCCGACGATGTCCCGGGCACTGATCTCCTTGATCCTGAAGCGGGACAAGGATCCCCTGCAATGTGGGTCTTACAGACCGATTTCCTTGCTAAATGTAGATGCCAAGGTGCTGGCGAAGGTCTTAGCCACGAGGATTGAGGATTGTGTGCCGCAGATCATCCATGAAGACCAGACGGGGTTTGTGAAGGGGACGCAGTTGAACGTGAATGTGCGGAGGCTTTTGAATGTTATCATGATGCCGGCCAGGGAGGGGGAGGCGGAGATAGTGGTGGCGATGGATGCTGAGAAAGCCTTCGATAGGGTAGAGTGGGGGTACCTGTGGGAGGTGCTGAAGAGGTTCGGGTTTGGGGAGGGGTTCATCAGGTGGGTTAGGCTGTTGCATGAGGTCCCGATGGCGAGTGTGGCCACAAATAGGAGGAGGTCCGAGTACTTTCGGTTGCACGAGGGACGAGACAGGGGTGTCCCCTGTCCCCCTGCTCTTCGCACTGGCGATTGAACCCCTGGCTATGGCACTGAGAGAGTCGAGGAACTGGAGGGGGTTGGTGCAGGGTGGGGAGGAGCACAGGGTGTCGCTTTATGCGGACGACTTGCTGCTGTATGTGGCGGACCCGGTGGGAGGAATGCCAGAGGTAATGAGGATGCTTAGGGAATTCGGGGACTTTTCGGGGTACAAGCTCAAAATGGGGAAGAGCGAGATGTTCGTAGTTCAGCTAGGGGACCAGGAGAGGGGGATTGGCGAGCTCCCACTAAAAAGGGCAGAGAGGAGTTTCAGATATTTGGGGGTCCAGGTGGCCAGGAGCTGGGGGGCCCTGCATAGGCTTAATTTTACAAGGCTGGTGGAGCAAATGGAGGAGGAGTTCAAGAGGTGGGACGCGTTGCCGCTGTCCCTGGCGGGTAGGGTTCAATCAATCAAAATGACGGTGCTGCCAAGGCTTTTGTTCCTGTTCCAGTGCCTCCCCGTGTTTATCCCAAAGGCTTTTTTCAGGCAGGTTAACAGGAGTATAATGGGGTTTGTGTGGGTGCGAGGGACTCCGATGGTGAGAAGGGTGTTCCTGGAGCGGAGTAGAGATAGGGGGAGGCTGGCGCTGCCCAACCTCTGTGGGTACTACTGGGCCGCCAATGCGACGATGGTGCGCAAGTGGGTGATGGAGGGGGAGGGGGCTGCATGGAAGAGGCTGGAGACGGCGTCCTGTGTGGGTACGAGTCTGGGGGCGCTGGCAACGGCACCGCTGCCACTCCCTCCAAGGAGGTATACCACGAGCCCAGTGGTGGTGGCGGCCCTCAAAATTTGGGGGCAGTGGAGGCGGCATAGGGGGGAAGTTGGGGCCTCGGCGTGGACCCCATTACGGGGGAACCGCCGGCTCGCCCCAGGAAGAACAGGTGGAGGGTTTTCGTGGTGGCACAGGGCAGGCATACGAAAGTTGGGGGACCTGTTTGTGGACGGGAAGTTCGCGAGCTTGGGTGAGCTGGAGGAGAAGTACGGGCTCCCCCCCGGGGAACACCTTCAGGTACTTACAGGTAAGGGCGTTTGCCAGACGGCAGGTGGTGGAATTCCCGCGGGTGCTGCCACTCACAGTACAGGACAGGGTGCTCTCGGGGGGGAGGGGGGTGGGAGTGGGGAAGATCTCGGAAACTTACCAAGTGATGCAGGACGAGGAGGAGGCCTCGGTGGTGGAGTTGAAAGGTAAGTGGGAGGAGGAGTTGGGAGAGGAGATCGAAGAGGGGACGTGGGCAGATGCCCTGGGGAGGGTGAACTCTTCCTCCTCGTGCGTGAGGCTCAGCCTCATACAGTTTAAGGTGCTGCACAGGGCACACATGACCGGGACAAGGATGAGTCAGTTCTTTGGGGGTGAGGACAGGTGTGTTCGGTGCTCAGGGAGCACAGCAAATCACACCCATATGTTCTGGGCATGCCCAGCGCTGGAGGAATTTTGGAAGGGCGTAGCGAGGACGGTGTCGAGGGTGGTAGGATCCAGGGTCAGACCGGGCTGGGGGCTCACAATATTTGGGGTGGCAGAGGAGCCGGGAATGCAGGGGGCGAAAGAGGTCGGAATTCTGGCCTTTGCGTCCCTGGTAGCCCGGCGAAGTATTCTCCTTCAGTGGAAAGATACGAGGCCCCCAAGCGTGGAATCCTGGATCAGCGATATGGCGGGGTTTATTAAATTGGAGAGGGTGAAATTCGCCTGGAGAGGGTCGGTACAAGGGGTCTTTAGGCGGGGGCAACCGTTCTTAGACTTTCTGGCAGAACGATAGACATTGGTCAATGGCAGCAGCAGCTCGGGGGGGGGGGGTTACTTTATTTTTGTTTATGTTATTTACACTGGAAGGGTCTGAGGGGGTGTATACACCTGTTGTGTTAAGTCGGAGTGTTAATGTTAATTTATTATTTAGGTACGGGAGGGAGGGGTTTGGGGGGTTGCTTTTTGAGATTGTGTTTTGTGCTTAACCCTGTTGGGTTCTTTTTACTTTCTCATTTTGTTAGTGATATTTTATGAAAACCTTTAATAAAAATTATTTTTTTTAAAAAAACAACTCACTGGAGGGGGAGACTCCACAAATATCCCCGTCCTCAATGGTGGAGGAGCCCAGCACATCTGGGCGAGAGACGAGGCTGAGGCATTCGCAACAATCTTCAGCCAGACGTGCCGAGTGGATGATCCGTCTCGGTCTCCTCCGGAGGTCCCCAGCATCACCGATGTCGGTCTCCAGCCAATACGGTTCACTCCACGTGATAGCAAGAAACTGCTGAAGAGACTGGATACTGCGAAGGTTCTGGGTCCTGACACTATCCCGGCAATAGTGCTGAAGACTTTTTACATAGATGATCATAGAATTTACAGTGCAGAAGGAGGCCATTCGGCCCATCGAGTCTGCACCGGCTCTTGGAAAGAGCACCCTACCCAAGGTCAACACCTCCACCCTATCCCCATAACCCAGTAACCCCACCCAACACTAAGGGCAATTTTGGACACTAAGGGCAATTTATCACGGCCAATCCACCTAACCTGCACATCTTTGGACTGTGGGAGGAAACCGGAGCACCCGGAGGAAACCCACGCACACACGGGGAGGATGTGCAGACTCCGCACAGACAGTGACCCAAGCCGGAATCGAACCTGGGACCCTGGAGCTGTGAAGCAATTGTGCTATCCACAATGCGACCGTGCTGCCCCAGAACTTGTGCTCCAGAATTTGCTGCACCCCGAGCCAAGCTGTTCCAGTGCAGCTCCAACACTGGCATCGACCCGGCAATGGGGTAAACTGCCCAGGTGTGTCCTGTACACGAGAAACAGGACAAATCCAACCCAGCCAGTTACCCCCCTATCGGCCTACTCTCCATCATCGGCAACGTGATGGGAGGAGTTATCGACAGAGCTATCAAGCAGCACTTACTCAGCAATAACCTGCTCACGGACGCTCAGTGTGGGTTCCGCCCAGAGTTACTCAGCTCCTGACCTCGTTACAGCCTTGGTTCAAACACGGACACAAGAGCTGAATGCCAGAGGTGGGAGTGACTGCCCTCGACATCAAGGCAGCGTTTGACCGGGTGTGGCATCAAGGAGCCCGAGCGAAACTGGAGTCAGTGGGAATCTGGGGGAAAACTCTCTGGTTGGAGTCATACCCGGCACAAAGGAAGATGGTTGCGGTGGTTGGAGGTCAATCCTCTCAGCTCCAGGACATCACTGCAGGAGTTCCTCAGGGTCGTGTCCTCGGCCCCAACCATCTTCAGCTGCTCCATCAATGACCTTCCCTCCATCACAAGGTTAGAGATGGGGATGGTCACTGATGACTGCACAATGTTCCGCACCATTCGCGACTCCCCAGATACTGAAGCAGTCCCTGTCCAAATGCAGCAAGACCTGGACAATATTCGGGCTCGGGGCTGGCAAGGGGCAAGTTACATTCACACCACACAAGTGCCCGGCAATGTCCATCTCCGACAAGAGAGGATCTAACCATCGCCCCGTGACATTCAATGGCATTACCGTCGCTGTGTCCCCCACTATCAACATCCTGGGGTTACCATTGATCAGAAACTGAACTGGACCCAGCCGTATAAATACTGTGGCTACCAGAGCAGGTCAGAGGCTGGGAATCCTGCAGAGAATAACTCACCTCCTGACCCCCCAAAGCCTGTCCACCATCGACAAGGACACGAGTCAGGAGGGCGATGGGAGACTCTCCACTCGCCTGGATGAGCGCGGCTCCCGACAACACTCGAGAAGCTCGACACCATCCAGGACAAAGCAGCCCCGCTTGATTGCTCCCCTTCCACAAACATTCACTCCCTCCCCCACCGACGGACAGTGACAGCCGTGTGTACCGTCTACAAGATGCACTGCAGCGACTCACCAAGGTTCCTTAGACAGCACCTTCCAAACCCACGACCACAAACATCTGGAAGGACAAGAGCAGCAGATACCTGGGAACCCCACCACCTGGAGGCTCCCCTCCGAGCCCCTCACCGCCCCGACTGGGAAATATATCGGCCGTTCCTTCACTGTCGCTGGGGCAACATCGTGGAACTCGCTCCCTAACAGCACGGTGGGTGTACCTACATCACAGGGACTGCAACAGTTCAAGGGGGCAGCTCACCCACCACCTTGTGAAGGGGCAACTGGGGATGGCCAATAAATGCTGGGCCTAACCCACACCTCATGACACAAAAGCAATCAAACGCCAAATACCTACACAAGGTCAGACCGCCATAATCAATCCACATACGGTCAACCCACCCACACCTACACTGACCCACAGGTACACACACCCACACACACCTACACTGACCCACAGGTACACACACCCACACACACCTACACTGACCCACAGGTACACACACCCACACACACACACCTACACTGACCCACAGGTACACACACCCACCCACACACACCTACACTGACCCACAGGTACACACACCCACACACACACACCTACACTGACCCACAGGTACACACACCCACACACACACACCTACACTGACCCACAGGTACACACACACACCCACACACACCTACACTGACCCACAGGTACACACAGACCCACACATACCTACACTCACCCACAGGTACACACACACACCCACACACACCTACACTGACCCACAGGTACACACACCCACCCACAAACACCTACACTGACCCACAGGTACACACACCCACCCACACACACCTACACTGACCCACAGGTACACACACCCACACACACCTACACTGACCCACAGGTACACACACACACCCACACACACCTACACTGACCCACAGGTACACACACCCACACACACCTACACTGACCCACAGGTACACACACACCCACACACACCTACACTGACCCACAGGTACACAGACACACCCACACACACCTACACTGACCCACAGGTAGACACACCCACCCACACACACCTACACTGACCCACAGGTACACACACCCACCCACACACACCTACACTGACCCACAGGTACACACACACATCCACACACACCTACACTGACCCACAGGTACACACACACACCCACACACACCTACACTGACCCACAGGTTCACACACACACCCACACACACCTACACTGACCCACAGGTACACACACCCACCCACACACACCTACACTGACCCACAGGTACACACACCCACCCACACACACCTACACTGACCCACAGATACACACACACCCACACACACCTACACTGACCCACAGGTACACACACACACCCACACACACCTACACTGACCCACAGGTACACACACACCTACACTGACCCACAGGTACACACACACACCCACACACCTACACTGACCCACAGGTACACACACACACACACACCTACACTGACCCACAGGTACACACACACACACACACACACACACCTACACTGACCCACAGGTACAAACACACACCCACACACACCTACACTGACCCACAGGTACACACACACACACATCTACACTGACCCACAGATACACACACACACACACCTACACTGACCCACAGGTACACACACACACACACCTACACTGACCCACAGGTACACACACACCCACACACACCTACACTGACCCACAGATACACACACACCCACACACACCTACACTGACCCACAGGTACACACACACCCACACACACCTACACTGGCCCACAGGTACACACACACACCCACACACACCTACACTGACCCACAGGTACACACACCCACCCACACACACCTACACTGACCTACAGGTACACACACCCACCCACACACACCTACACTGACCCACAGGTACACACACCCACCCACACACACCTACACTGACCCACAGGTACACACACACACCCACACACACCTACACTGACCCACAGGTACACACAACCACCCACACACACCTACACTGACCCACAGGCACACACACCCACCCACACACACCTACACTGATCCACAGGTACACACACCCACCCACACACACCTACACTGACCCACAGGTACACACACCCACCCACACACACCTACACTGACCCACAGGTACACACACCCACCCACACAAAACTACACTGACCCACAGGTACACACACCCACCCACACACACCTACACTGACCCACATGTACACACACACACCCACACACACCTACACTGACCCACAGGTACACACAACCACCCACACACACCTACACTGACCCACAGGTACACACACACACCCACACACACCTACACTGACCCACAGGTACACACACAAACCCACACACACCTACACTGACCCACAGGTACACACCCACTCACACACACCTACACTGACCCACAGGTACACACACCCACCCACACACACCTACACTGACCCACAGGTACACACACAAACCCACACACACCTGCACTGACCCACAGGTACACACACCCACCCACACACACCTACACTGACCCACAGGTACACACACCCACCCACACACACCTACACTGACCCACAGGTACACACACTCACACCTACACTGACCCACAGGTACACACACCCACCCACACACACCTACACTGACCCACAGGTACACACACCCACCCACACACACCTACACTGACCCACAGGTACACACACACACCCACACACACCTACACTGACCCACAGGTACACACAACCACCCACACACACCTACACTGACCCACAGGCACACACACCCACCCACACACACCTACACTGATCCACAGGTACACACACCCACCCACACACACCTACACTGACCCACAGGTACACACACCCACCCACACACACCTACACTGACCCACAGGTACACACACCCACCCACACACACCTACACTGACCCACAGGTACACACACCCACCCACGCACACCTACACTGACCCACAGGTACACACACACACCCACACACACCTACACTGACCCACAGGTACACACAACCACCCACACACACCTACACTGACCCACAGGTACACACACCCACCCACACACACCTACACTGACCCACAGGTACACACACAAACCCACACACACCTACACTGACCCACAGGTACACACCCACTCACACACACCTACACTGACCCACAGGTACACACACCCACCCACACACACCTACACTGACCCACAGGTACACACACAAACACACACACCTACACTGACCCACAGGTACACACACACACCTACACTGACCCACAGGTACACACACACACCCACACACACCTACACTGACCCACAGGTACACACACCCACCCACACACACCTACACTGACCCACAGGTACACACACACACCCACACACACCTACAATGACCCACAGGTACACACACAAACCCACACACACCTACACTGACCCACAGGTACACACACACCCACACACACCTACACTGACCCACAGGTACACACACACACCCACACACACATACACTGACCCACAGGTACACACACACCTACACTGACCCACAGGTACACACACCCACCCACACACACCTACACTGACCCACAGGTACACACACACCTACACTGACCCACAGATACACACACACACACACACACCTACACTGACCCACAGGTACACACACCCACCCACACACACCTACACTGACCCACAGGTACACACACACACCCACACACACCTACACTGACCCACAGATACACACACACCCACACACACCTACACTGACCCACAGGTACACACACACCCACACACACCTACACTGGCCCACAGGTACACCCACACACCCACACACACCTACACTGACCCACAGGTACACACACCCACCCACACACACCTACACTGACCCACAGGTACACACACCCACCCACACACACCTACACTGACCCACAGGTACACACACCCACCCACACACACCTACACTGACCCACAGGTACACACACACACCCACACACACCTACACTGACCCACAGGTACACACAACCACCCACACACACCTACACTGACCCACAGGCACACACACCCACCCACACACACCTACACTGATCCACAGGTACACACACCCACCCACACACACCTACACTGACCCACAGGTACACACACCCACCCACACACACCTACACTGACCCACAGGTACACACACCCACCCACACACACCTACACTGACCCACAGGTACACACACCCACCCACGCACACCTACACTGACCCACAGGTACACACACACACCCACACACACCTACACTGACCCACAGGTACACACAACCACCCACACACACCTACACTGACCCACAGGTACACACACCAACCCACACACACCTACACTGACCCACAGGTACACACACAAACCCACACACACCTACACTGACCCACAGGTACACACCCACTCACACACACCTACACTGACCCACAGGTACACACACCCACCCACACACACCTACACTGACCCACAGGTACACACACAAACCCACACACACCTGCACTGACCCACAGGTACACACACCCACCCACACACACCTACACTGACCCACAGGTACACACACCCACCCACACACACCTACACTGACCCACAGGTACACACACCCACACACACACACCTACACTGACCCACAGGTACACACATCCACACACACACACCTACACTGACCCACAGGTACACACACACACCCACACACACCTACACTGACCCACAGGTACACCCACCCACCCACACACACCTACACTGACCCACAGGTACACACACCCACCCACACACACCTACACTGACCCACAGGTACACACACACACCCACACACACCTACACTGACCCACAGGTACACACAAACACCCACACACACCTACACTGACCCAGAGGTACACACACACACCCACACACACCTACACTGACCGACAGGTACACACACACACCCTCACACACCTACACTGACCCACAGGTACACACACCCACACACACACACCTACACTGACCCACAGGTACACACACCCACCCACACACACCTACACTGACCCACAGGTACACACACCCACCCACACACACCTACACTGACCCACAGGTACACTGACACACCCTCACACACCTACACTGACCCACAGGTACACACACCCACCCACACACACCTACACTGACCCACAGGTACACACACACACACCTACACTGAACCACAGGTACACACACCCACCCACACACACCTACACTGACCCACAGGTACACACACACACACACACACCTACACTGACCCACAGGTACACACACACACCTACACTGACCCACAGGTACACACACACACCCACACACACCTACATTGACCCACAGGTACACACACACACCCACACACACCTACACTGACCCACAGGTACACACACACACCCACACACACCTACACTGACCCACAGGTACACACACACACACTCACACACCTACACTGACCCACAGGTACACACACCCACCCACACACACCTACACTGACCCACAGGTACACACACACCCACACACACCTACACTGACCCACAGGTACACACACACACCCACACACACATACACTGACCCACAGGTACACACACACCTACACTGACCCACAGGTACACACACCCACCCACACACACCTACACTGACCCACAGGTACACACACACCTACACTGACCCACAGATACACACACACCCACACGCACCTACACTGACCCACAGGTACACACACCCACCCACACACACCTACACTGACCCACAGGTACACACACAAACCCACACACACCTACACTGACCCACAGGTACACACACACCCACACACACCTACACTGACCCACAGGTACACACACACACACCTACACTGACCCACAGGTACACACACACACCCACACACACCTACACTGACCCACAGGTACACACAGACCCACACACACCTACACTGACCCACAGGTACACACACCCACCCACACACACCTACACTGACCCACAGATACACACACACACACACCTACACTGACCCACAGGTACACACACACACCCACACACACCTACACTGACCCACAGGTACACGCACACACCCACACACCTACACTGACCCACAGGTACACACACACCTACACTGACCCACAGATACACACACACCCACACACACCTACACTGACCCACAGGTACACACACCCACCCACACACACCTACACTGACCCACAGGTACACACACAAACCCACACACACCTACACTGACCCACAGGTACACACACACCCACACACACCTACACTGACCCACAGGTACACACACACACACCTACACTGACCCACAGGTACACACACACACCCACACGCACCTACACTGACCCACAGGTACACACACCCACACACACCTACACTGACCCACAGGTACACACACACCCACACACACCTACACTGACCCACAGGTACACAGACACACCCACACACACCTACACTGACCCACAGGTACACACACCCACCCACACACACCTACACTGACCCACAGGTACACACACCCACCCACACACACCTACACTGACCCACAGGTACACACACCCACACACACCTACACTGACCCACAGGTACACACATAAACCCACACACACCTACACTGACCCACAGATACACCCACACACCCACACACACCTACACTGACCCACAGGTACACACATAAACCCACACACACCTACACTGACCCACAGATACACCCACACACCCACACACTCCTACACTGACCCACAGGTACACACACAAACCCACACACACCTACACTGACCCACAGGTACACACATAAACCCACACACACCTACACTGACCCACAGATACACCCACACACCCACACACTCCTACACTGACCCACAGGTACACACACAAACCCACACACACCTACACTGACCCACAGGTACACACACACCCACACACACCTACACTGACCCACAGGTACACACACACCCACACACACCTACACTGACCCACAGGTACACAGACACACCCACACACACCTACACTGACCCACAGGTACACACACCCACCCACACACACCTACACTGACCCACAGGTACACACACACACCCACACGCACCTACACTGACCCACAGGTACACACACCCACCCACACACACCTACACTGACCCACAGGTACACACATCCACCCACACACACCTACACTGACCCACAGGTACACACACACCCACACACACCTACGCTGACCCACAGGTACACACACCCACCCACACACACCTACACTGACCCACAGGTACACACACACACCCACACACACCTACACTGACCCACAGGTACACACACACACCCACACACACCTACACTGACCCACAGGTACACACACCCACACACACCTACACTGACCCACAGATACACACACACACCCACATACACCTACACTGACCCACAGGTACACACACCCACCCACACACACCTACACTGACCTACAGGTACACACACACACCCACACACACCTACACTGACCCACAGGTACACACACACCCACACACACCTACACTGACCCACAGGTACACACACACACACACACACACACACACACCTACACTGACCCACAGGTACACAAACACCCACACACACCTACACTGACCCACAGGTACACACACAAACCCACACACACCTACACTGACCCACAGGTACACACACAAACCCACACACACCTACACTGACCCACAGGTACACACACAAACCCACACACACCTACACTGACCCACAGGTACACACACAAACCCACACACACCTACACTGACCCACAGGTACACACACACACCCACACACACCTACACTGACCCACAGGTACACACACAAACCCACACACACCTACACTGACCCACAGGTACACACACCCACACACCTATACAAGAATAAAACAAAGAACAATCCAGCACAGGAACAGGCCCTTCGACCCTCCAAACCTGTACCGGTCATGATACCAACCTTGGCCCAAACCAGCCCTTCCTCGTGCCGTGTCCCCCTATACCCGTCCTATCCATGTGTTTGTCAAGATGCCTTTTGAACGCCGTTAATGTATCTGCTTCCACAGCCTCCCCTGGCCACGCGTTCCAGGCACTCACCACCCACTGTGTAAAAAACCTGCCTCGCACATCTCCTCGAAACTTTGCCCCACGGACCTTAAACCTCTGCCCCCTGGTGACTGACCCCTCCACCCTGGGAAAGAGTACCTGCCCATCCACTCTATCCATGCCCCTCATAATCTTGTAGACGTCTATCAGGTCGCCCCTCAACCTCCGTCTCTCTAATGAAAACAGTCCGAGTCTATTCAGCCTCTCCACACAGCTAACACCCTCCAGACCCGGCAACACCCTGGTAAACTTCCCCTGCACCCTCTCCAAAGCCTCCACATCCTTCCGGTAGTGTGGCGACCAGAATTGTGCGCAACATTCCAAGTGCGGCCTTACCGAGGTTCTGTACAACTGCAGCCTGACTCGCCAGTTTTTATACTCGATGCCCCGTCCAATGAAGGCGAGCATTCCGTCTGCTTTCTTGACGACCTTGTCCACTTGTGTGGCCACCTTCAAAGATCTGTGGGCCTGCACGCCCAGATCTCTCTGACTGTCTATATTCCGAAGAGTTTTGCCATTTACGGTATATTTCCCCTCGATGTTAGACCGACCAAAATGCATTGCCTCACATTTCTCCGGATTAAACTCCATTTGCCATTTCTCTGCCCAAGTCGCCAACCTATCCATGTCCTGCTGTATCCTCTGACAATCCCCAACACTCTCTGCCACTCCACCAACCCTGGTGTCATCCACGAACTTACTAATCAAACCGGCTACATTTTCCTCCAAATCGTTTATGTACACCACAAACAACAGAGGCCCCAGCACCGATCCCTGTGGAACACCACTAGCCACAACCTTCCATTCAGAAACACACCCTTCTACTGCTACCCTCTGCCTCCTGTGACCGAGCCAGTTCTATATCCATCTTACCACCTTACCACTGACCCCGTGTGACCACCTTTTGTACCAGTCTGCCATGAGGCACCTTGTCAAAGGCTTTACTGAAGTCCATGTAAACAACATCCACCGCCCTCCCCTCATCTATCATCTTTGTCGCCTCCTCAAAAAACTCGATCAAGTTAGTGAGGCACGACCTCCCCTTCACAAAACCATGCTGTCTGTCGCTAATCAGTCCATTTGTTTCCAAATGGGTATAAATCCTGTCCCTGAGAATTCTCTCCAATAATTTACCTACTGTCGACGTGAGGCTCACCGGCCTATAGTTTCCTGGATTATCCCTGCTATCTTCCCTAAACAGCAGTACCACATTACCTATTCTCCAGTCCTCTCGGATCTCACCTATACTTACACACAGATACACACATTAAAACATTTTTTTTTAAATTTAGGGTACCCAATTCATTTTTTTCCAATTAAGGGGCAATTTAGCGAGGCCAATCCACCTACCCTGCACATCTTTGGGTTGTGGGGGCGAAACTCACACAGACACGGGGAGAATGTGCAAACTCCACACGGACAGTGACCCAGAGCCGGGATCGAACCCAGGACCTCGGCGCCATGAGGCAGCAGTGCTAAGTCACTGCGCCGCCATGCTGTCCTAGATACACACACATACGCACACAGATCTACACTTACACACAAACCCACACACCTAAACTTACACACAGATACACACACCTACACTTACACACAGATACACACACCTACACTTACACACAGATACACACACCTACACTTACACACAAACCCACACACCTACACTTACACACAGATACACACACCTACACTTACACACAGATACACACACCTACACTTACACACAAACCCACACACCTACACTTACACACAAACCCACACACCTAGACTTACACACAAACCCACACACCTACACTAACACACAAACCCACACACCTACGCGTTCACACAAACCCACACACCTACACTTACACACAAACCCACACACCTAAACATACACACAGATACACACACCTACACTTACACACAGATACACACACCTACACTTACACACAGATACACACATCTACACTTACACACAAACCCGCACACCTACACTTACACACAGATACACACACCTACACTAACACACAAACCCACACACCTACGCGTTCACACAAACCCACACACCTACACTTACACACAGATACACACACCTACACTTAGACACAAACCCGCACACCTACACTTACACACAAACCCACACACCTACACTTACACACAAACCCACACACCTACACTAACACACAAACCCACACACCTACGCGTACACACAAACCCACACACCTACACTTACACACAAACCCACACACCTACACTTACACACAGATACACACACCTACACTTACACACAAACCCACACACCTACACTTACACACAAACCCACACACCTACACTTACACACAAACCCGCACACCTACACTAACACACAAACCCACACACCTACACTTACACACAAACCCACACACCTACACTTACACACAAACCCACACACCTACACTAACACACAAACCCACACACCTACGCGTACACACAAACCCACACACCTACACTTACACACAAACCCACACACCTACACTTACACACAAACCCACACACCTACACTTACACACAAACCCACACACCTACACTTACACACAAACCCACACACCTACACTTACACACAAACCCGCACACCTACACTAACACACAAACCCACACACCTACGCGTACACTCAAACCCACACACCTACACTTACACACAAACCCACACACCTACACTTACACACAGATACACACACCTACACTTACACACAGATACACACACCTACACTTACACACAAACCCACACACCTACACTTACACACAGATACACTAACACACAGGTATACACATAACCCGCACACACATACTCACAGATACACACACAAAACCGCACTCACTCCTACACATACACAGGCACCCTCTCCCCTCTCTTCCCCCCCCCCCCCCCAACTCCCCCACCCTTTGCCCCTTTACCTGAAGTCACTGTAGGGGTGGATGATCCAGAATCCTGCAGATTTAACCCTTTCCTGCTCGATCTCCACCGCCTTGTGGCTGCCGAACATGCGGAGGGAGAATTTGTTGACCCCGGGCTGGAGCATGGCGCTGATCTGTCGCTGCATGAAGGTGTCCCCGGGCCCCATGGGCAGCTCCTGGTCCTCGGGCAGGATCTGCTCGCAAGACCCCCTCGCCTTGCGCAGGAACGCCACCGCCTTGTGTGGGGCTGCGCCTGGCCTCTGTCCGGAGTCTGGGCTGCACTGTCCAGTCTGCTGACCACTGACCTCTCCATCCACCAACTGCTCCTCCTCCAGATCCCAGTCCTGGGGGCTCTTGGGCAGCGAGGAGAGGCTCCCCTTCCCCCTCTTACCCCCTTCCCTCTCTCTGCTGCCCTTCAGCGCATCTACTGCCTCCATCTTACTGACTGGACCTTGCATTGGGGGGGGGGCAAGGAGGGAGTGGGGCCCTCACTTTCTCTAACTCTCTTCCCTCCTTCTCTCTCTTTCTCCTTCCCTCCTTCCCCCTCACTCCTCCCTACCTCTCCTTCCTTCCCCCTCTATCTCCCTCCCCCTCTCTCCTTCTCCCCTCGATCTCCCCCCTCTCCCTCTCCTGCCCCCTCTCCTTCTCCCCTCTCTCCTTCCCCCCCTCTCTCTCTCTCTCCCCTCTCCCTCTCTCCCTCCCCCTCTCTCACTCCTGCCCCTTCTCCTTTCCCCTCACACTCTTTCCCCTTTCTTCCCCCCTCCCCACTCTCCCTTCCCCCTCTTCGCCTCTCCCACTCCTTCCCTTCTCTCTCTCTCCCTCCTCCCCCTCTCTCACCTTCCTCCTCTCCTTCCTTCTCACTCTCCCTCCCTCTATCTCTCCTCCCTCCCCTCCCC
>NC_092732.1:40491273-40551273 GCF_047496885.1 Scyliorhinus torazame | reverse complement strand
CCAGTGAGTGTGTGAGTGAGCGTGTGTGAGTGGGTCTGTGTGAGTATGGGTGGGAGAGTGTGTGAACAAAGAACAAAGAAATGTACAGCCCGGGAACAGGCCCTTCGGCCCTCCAAGCCTGTGCCGACCATGCTGCCCGACTAAACTACAATCTTCTACACTTCCTGGGTCCGTATCCCTCTATTCCCATCCTATTCATGTATTTGTCAAGATGCCCCGTAAATGTCCCTATCGTCCCTGCTTCCACCACCTCCTCCGGCAGCGAGTTCCAGGCACCCACTACCCTCTGTGTAAAAAAACTTGCCTCGTACATCTACTCTAAACCTTGCCCCTCGCACCTTAAACCTATGCCCCCTAGTAATTGACCCCTCTACCCTGGGGAAAAGCCTCTGACTATCCACTCTGTCTATGCCCCTCATCATTTTGGATACCTCTATCAGGTCGCCCCTCAACCTCCTTCGTTCCAGTGAGAACAAACCACGTTTATTCAACCGCTCCTCATAGCTAATGCCCTCCATACCAGGCAACATCCTGGTAAATCTCTTCTGCACCCTCTCTAAAGCCTCCACATCCTTCTGGTAGTGTGGCAACCAGAATTAAACACTCTACTCCAAGTGTGGCCTAACTAAGGTTCTATACAGCTGCAACATGACATGCCAATTCTTATACTCAATGCCCCGGCCAATGAAGGCAAGCATGCCGTATGCGTTCTTGACTACCTTCTCCACCTGTGTTGCCCCTTTCAGTGACCTGTGGACCTGTACTCCTAGATCTCTCTGACTTTCAATACTCTTGAGGGTTCTACCATTCACTGTCTTTTCCCTATCTGTATTAGACCGTCCAAAATGCATTACCTCACATTTGTCCGGATGAAACTCCATCTGCCATCTCTCCGCCCAAGTCTCGTAACAATCTAAATCCTGCTGTATCCTCTGACAGTCCTCGCTAACCGCAATTCCACCAACCTTTGTGTTGTCTGCAAACTTACTAATCAGTCCAGTTACATTTTCCTCCAAATCATTTATATATACTACAACCAGCAAAGGTCCCAGCACTGATCCCTGTGGAACACCACTGGTCACAGCCCTCCAATTAGAAAAGCATCCTTCCATTGCTACTCTCTGCCTTCTATGACCTAGCCAGTTCTGTATCCATCTTGCCAGCTCACCTCTGATCCTGTGTGACTTCAACTTTTGTACCAGTCTGCCATGAGGGACCTTGTCAAAGGCCTTACTGAAGTCCATATAGACAACATCCACTGCCCTACCTGCATCAATCATCTTTGTGACCACCTCGAAAAACTGTATCAAGTTAGTGAGACACGACCTTCCCTTCACAAAACCATGCTGCCTCTCACTAATACGTCCATTTGCTTCCAAATGGGAGTAGATCCTGTCTCGAAGAATTCTCTCCAGTAATTTCCCTACCACTGCGTAAGGCTCACTGGCCTGTAGTTCCCTGGATTATCCTTGCTACCTTTCTTAAACAGAGGAACAACATTGGCTATTCTCCAGTCCTCCGGGACATCACCTGAAGATAGTGAGGATCCAAGGATCTTTGAAGCTTCCCGTAGTAATCTTGGGTATATACCGTCAGGTCCAGGGGACTTATCTATCCTGATATTTTCAAAATCTCCAGCACATCCTCCTTCTTAATATCAACCTGCTCGAGTCTATTACCCTGGTTAACACTGTTCTCATGGGCAACAAGGTCCCTCTCTCTAGTGAATACTGAAGCAAAGTATTCATTTAGGGCCTCCCCCATCTCCTCAGACTCTAGGCACAAGTTCCTCCACTATCCCTGATCGGCCCGACTCTCACTCTGATCATCCTCTTATTTCTCACATAAGTGTAGAACGCCTTGGGGTTTTCCCTAATCCTTCCCGCCAGAGCTTTTTCATGCCCCCTTCTGGCTCTCCTCAGTCCATTTTTGAGTTCCTTCCTGTCTACCTTGTAACCCTCCAGAGCCGAGTCAGATCCTTGCTTCCTCAACCTTACGTAAGCTTCCTTCTGCGGTTCAGGGGAACATTGTTTTTTTTTTAAAGTATATTTTATTCAGGTTTTTTGGCCAAGCATAACAATACGTCGTGTTTCTTTTACACAACAATAAAGCAATATAGATAACCGTGGCCAGTTTTAAACAAATAAATAAGTAATATATAAACAAAAAACAAAACTGAATGGCAACTGCCTTGTCCAAAATAAATACTCTCCAAAAATACAATCCCACAATCCAATATACAATTACATATACCAAATACCTATACATGTACAATAACATCCCTGAGAGTCCGTCCGATTCCTCCCCCCCCCCCCTTCCCCCCCTCCCCCCTGGGTTGCTGCTGTTGTCTACTTCTTTTCCATTCCCTCTATCTTTCTGTGAGGTAGTCGACGAACGGTTGCCACCGCCTGGTGAACCCCTGAGCCGAACCCCTTAACACAAACTTAATCCGTTCTAACTTTATGAACCCTGCCATGTCGTTTATCCAGGTCTCCACCCCCGGGGGTTTAGCTTCCTTCCACATTAACAATATCCTGCGCCGGGCTGCTAGGGACGCAAAGGCCAACACGTCAGCCCCTCTCGCCTCCTGCACTCCCGGCTCTTCTGCAACCCCAAATATAGCCAACCCCCAGCTTGGTTCGACCCGGACCCCCACCACCTTCGAAAGCACCTTTGCCACCCCCACCCAGAACCCCTGTAGTGCCGGGCATGACCAGAACATGTGGGTGTGATTCGCTGGGCTTCTCGAGCATCTCGCACACCTATCCTCTACCCCAAAAAATTTACTAAGCCGTGCTCCAGTCTTATGCGCCCTGTGTAGCACCTTAAATTGTATCAGGCTTAGCCTGGCACACGAGGACGATGAGTTTACCCTACGTAGGGCATCAGCCCACAGCCCCTCCTCAATCTCCTCCCCCAGTTCTTCTTCCCATTTCCCTTTCAGCTCATCTACCATGATCTCCCCCTCGTCCCTCATCTCCCTGTATATGTCCGCCACCTTACCGTCCCCCACCCATGTCTCTGAGATCACTCTATCCTGCACTTCCTGCGTCGGGAGCTGCAGGAATTCCCTCACCTGTTGCCTCGCAAAAGCCCTCAATTGCATATACCGAAATGCATTCCCTTGGGGCAACCCATATTTCTCCGTCAGCGCTCCCAGACTCGCAAACGTCCCATCTACAAATAGATCTCTTAATTGTACTACCCCAGCTCTTTGCCATGCTCCAAATCCCCCATCCATTCTCCCCGGAACGAACCTATGATTGTTTCTTATCGGGGACCGCACCGAAGCTCCCGTCCCTCCCCTATGCCGTCTCCACTGCCCCCAAATTTTCAATGTAGCCACCACCACCGGGCTTGTGGTGTATTTCCTTGGTGAGAACGGCAACGGTGCTGTCACCATTGCTTGTAGGCTAGTCCCCCTGCAGGACGCCCTCTCCAATCTCTTCCACGCCGCTCCGTCCCCTTCTCCCATCCACTTACACACCATTGAAACATTGGCGGCCCAGTAGTACTCACTTAGGCTCGGTAGTGCCAGCACCCCCCTATCCCTACTACGCTGCAAGAATCCCCTCCTCACTCTCGGGGTCTTCCCAGCCCACACAAAACTCATAATACTCTTCTCAATTCTTTTGAAAAAAGCCTTCGTGATCACCACCGGGAGGCACTGGAACACAAAAAGGAATCTCGGGAGGACCACCATTTTAACCGCCTACACCCTACCTGCCAATGACAGGGACACCATGTCCCATCTCTTGAAATCCTCCTCCATCTGTTCCACCAGCCGTGTTAAATTAAGCCTATGTAATGTACCCCAATTCTTGGCTATCTGGATCCCCAGGTACCGGAAGTCCCTTGTTACCTTCCTCAACGGTAAATCCTCTATCTCTCTGCTCTGCTCCCCCGGATGCACCACAAATAACTCACTTTTCCCCATGTTCAGTTTATACCCTGAAAAATCCCCAAACTCCCCAAGTATCCGCATTATCTCTGGCATCCCCTCCGCCGGGTCCGCCACGTATAGCAACAAATCATCCGCATACAGAGATACCCGGTGTTCTTCTCCCCCCCGAAGTACTCCCCTCCACTTCCTGGAACCCCTCAGTGCCATGGTCAGGGGTTCAATCGCCAATGCAAACAATAACGGGGACAGAGGACATCCCTGCCTCGTCCCTCTATGGAGCCGAAAATAGTCAGTCCCCCGTCCATTCGTGACCACGCTCGCCATCGGGGCCCTATACAGCAGCTGTACCCACCTGATATACCCGTCCCCAAAGCCAAATCTCCTCAACACCTCCCACAAATAATCCCACTCCACTCTATCAAATGCTTTCTCGGCATCCATCGCCACCACTATCTCCGCTTCCCCCTCTGGTGGGGGCATCATCATTACCCCTAACAGCCTCCGTATATTTGTGTTCAGCTGTCTCCCCTTCACAAACCCAGTTTGGTCCTCATGGACCACCCCCGGGACACAATCCTCTATCCTCATTGCCATTACCTTGGCCAGAATCTTAGCATCCACATTCAGGAGGGAAATGGGCCTGTATGACCCGCATTGCAGCGGGTCTTTTTCCTTCTTTAGGAGGAGCGATATCGTTGCCTCTGACATAGTCGGGGGCAGCTGCCCCCTTTCCCTCGCCTCATTAAAGGTTCTCATCAGTAGCGGGGCCAGCAAGTCCATATATTTCTTATAGAATTCAACTGGGAATCCGTCTGGTCCCGGGGCCTTCCCCGCCTGCATGCTTCCAATCCCTTTCACTACCTCCTCCATCTCAATCTGTGCTCCCAGTCCCACCCTCTCCTGTTCCTCCACCTTAGGAAATTCCAGCTGATCCAGAAAGCACATCATTCTCTCCTTCCCGTCCGGGGGCTGCGCTTCATATAATCTTTTATAAAATGCCTTGAACACTCCATTCACTCTCTCCGCTCCCCGCTCCATCTCTCCCTCCTCATCTCTCACCCCCCCTATCTCCCTCGCTGCTCCCCTTTTCCTCAGTTGGTGGCCAACAACCTACTCGCCTTCTCCCCGTATTCGTACTGTACACCCTGTGCCTTCCTCCACTGTGCCTCTGCCTTACCCGTAGTCAACAAGTCAAATTCTACATGTAGCCTTTGCCTTTCCCTGTATAGTCCCTCCTCCAGTTCCTCCGCGTATTGTCTGTCCACCCTCAGCAGTTCTTTCAACAACCGCTCCCTTTCCCTACCCTCCTGCTTTCCTTTATGTGCCCTAATAGATATCAGCTCCCCTCTAACCACTGCCTTCAGCGCCTCCCAGACCACTCCCACCTGGACCTCCCCATTATCATTAAGTTCCAAGTACCTTTCAATACACCCCCTCACCCTTAAACACCCCCCTCATCCGCCAATAATCCCATGTCCATTCTCCAGGGTGGAAGCTGTTGTTTTTCTTCCCCTATCTCCAGGTCCACCCAGTGTTGAGCATGATCCGAGATGGCTATAGCCGTGTACTCCGTCCCCGTCACCTTTGGGATCAGTGCCCTTCCCAAAACAAAAAAATCTATTCGTGAAAATACTTTGTGTACATAGGAGAAAAACAAAAACTCCTTACTCCTAGGTCTACTAAATCTCCAGGGATCTACTCCTCCCATCTGCTCCATAAAATCCTTAAGCACCCTAGCTGCAGCCGGCCTCCTTCTGGTCCTGGACCTCGATCTGTCCAGCCCTGGTTCCAGCACCGTGTTAAAATCTCCACCCATTACCAACTTCCCCACTTCTAGGTCCGGGATTCGTCCTAACATACGCCTCATAAAGTTGGCATCATCCCAGTTCGGGGCATACACGTTCACTAATACCACCGCCTCCCCTTGCAGTTTGCCACCCACCATCACGTATCTGCCCCCACTATCCGCCACTATAGTCTTTGCCTCAAACATAACCCGCTTCCCCACTAGTATGGCCACCCCCCTGTTTTTTGCATCTAGCCCCGAATGAAACACCTGCCCCACCCATCCTTTGCGTAGTCTGACCTGGTCTGTCAGCTTCAGATGCGTCTCCTGAAGCATAACCACATCTGCCTTAAGTTTCTTTAGGTGTGCGAGTACCCGTGCCCTCTTAATCGGCCCGTTCAGCCCTCTCATATTCCACGTGATCAGCCGGGTTGGGGGGCTCTTTACCCCCCCCCCTTGACGACTAGCCATTTCCTTTTTCAATCCAGCTCCTCACCCGGTTCCCGCGTAGCTGTATCCCCCCCAGGCGGCGCACCCCCGCCCCGACCCCCCCCCCCCATACCAGCTCCCTCTTCTCCCCAGCAGCAGCAACCCAGTTAATGCCCCCCCCCGCTAGATCCCAAGCTAGCGTAATTGCACCCCCCATGTTGCTCCCAGAAGTCAGCAAACTCTGGCCGACCTCGGCTTCCCCCCGTGACCTCGGCTCCCACTGTGCGAGGCCCCCTCCTTCCTGCTTCCCTGTTCCCGCCATGATTACCATAGCGCGGGAACAAAGCCCGCGCTTCCCCTTTTGGCCCCGCCCCCAATGGCCGGCGCCCACAGCTCCTCCTCCTCCCTCACCCCCTCCCCCACGACATGGGGAAGAGAGAGAAGTTACAGGGTCGCAGGTTAACAACCTGGGAAGTCCTCTCTTCCCCCTTTTCCCCCCTTCATCCCACAAATTCACCCCCCCACTTTTGTCCCAAACGTTCTTTTTCTGGCCCGCTCACTCCAGCTTCTCCTCGACAATAAATGTCCACGCCTCGTCTGCCGTTTCGAAATAGTGGTGTTTCCCTAGATGTGTGACCCACAGTCTTGCCGGTTGCAACATTCTGAATTTGACCTTCCTTTTATGCAACACCGCCTTGGCCCGATTAAAGCTTGCCCTCCTTCTCGCCACCTCCGCACTCCAATCTTGATACACGCGGATCACCGCATTCTCCCACCTACTGTTCCGAGTTTTCTTTGCCCATCTGAGGACCATTTCTCTGTCCTTGTATCGGAGAAATCTCACAACTATTGCTCGAGGAATTTCTCCAGCCCTCGGTCTTCGCGCCATAACCCGATAGGCTCCCTCCACCTCCAGCGGACCCGTCGGGGCCTCCGATCCCATTAACGAGTGCAGCATCGTGCTCACATATGCCCCGACGTCCGCCCCTTCTGCACCTTTGGGAAGACCAAGAATCCTTAAGTTCTTCCTCCTCGCATTGTTCTCCAGCACCTCCAGCCTTTCCACACATCGTTTATGGTGTGCCTCGTGCATCTCCGCCTTCACCACCAGGCCCTGTATGTCGTCCTCATTCTCAGCAGCCTTTGCCTTCACGACCCGAAGCTCCTGTTCCTGGGTCTTTTGCTCCTCCTTTAGCCCCTCAATCGCTTGTAATATCGGGGCCAACAGCTCCTTCTTCATCTCCTTTTTTAGTTCATCTACGCAACGCCGCAGGAACTCTTGTTGGTCAGGGCCCCATATTAAACTGCCTCCTTCCGACGCCATCTTGCTTTGTGCCTGCCTTCCTGGCCGCTGCTCTTGAGGATCCTCCGCAATCCGGCTACTTTCCTCTCTTTTTTCCATCCGTGTCCGGGGGGGGATTCCCTTCTGGATTACCGCACAGTGTTATTTGCCGTTAAAATTGCCGATGGGGCTCCGATTAAGAGCCCAAAAGTCCGTTCCACCGGGAGCTGCCGAAACGTGCGACTGAGCTGGTCATCGCCGCACCCGGAAGTCCCCAGGGGAACATTGTTAACGGCACCTCACCGGCCCGGTACTCCACAAGCCCAGAGGGTGCGGAGACAGTGGAGGCAGCACATGGTGGGATTGGAGGGGGTGTCGGTGCGAGCGCTGATATGTGCTAACCACCGGTTCACTCGGGGGGGGGGGGGGTTCGGAGGTGGCAGCGGGCAGGGATCGAGAGATTTGGGATCTATTTATTGATGAGGGCTTCCCGAGTTTGGAGCAGTTGGAGGAGGAGTTTGAGTTGCCGTGGGGAATGGGCTCCGGTATCTGCAGGTGAGGGATTTGGGGCGGAGGCAGGTTTCGACCTTCCTGCCGCCCCGGGGACTGCAGGATAAGGTGATGTCGAGAACAGGAGTAGGAGAGGGGAAGGTTTCACAGATCTACAGGGAACTGATGGCGTGGGAGGGTGTCCCGATAGAGGAGGTGAAGAGAAAGTGGGAAGAGGAGCTGGGCGGGGAGTTGGAGGCCGGGCTATGGGAGGAGGCCCTGAGGAGAGTTAACGCATCCTCGCCATGCGACAGGCTCAGCCTGATCCAGTTTAAGGTGGTCCACAGGGCGCACATGACGGTGGCCCGGAAGAGCAGATTCTTCGAGGAGGTGTGGGCGCTGTGCGGGGGGGTCCTGCGAACCACGTCCTTATGTTTTGGGCGTGTCCGTGACTGAGGGGTTTCTGGCAGGGGTTTGCTGATGTCATGTCAGAGGTTTTACAAAGTGAGGGTGGTTCCGAGTCCCGAGTTGGCGATCTTCGGAGTGTCGGAAGACCCGGGAGCCCAGGGGGGCAAAGAGGCCGACATCCTGGCCGTTGCCTCCCTGGTGGCCCAGAGACGGATCTTACTCGGATGGAGGGAGTTGGAGCCCCTGAAGTCGGGGGTGCGGATTAGGGACATGGCGGGGTTTCCCAGACTCGAGCAAATTAAATTTGCCTTGAGGGGGGTCATTGCAGGGGTTCGCTCGGAGGTGGCAGGCGTTTCATCGACTTCTTCGAGAAGAATTAGGTTGTCAGCGGGACGGGAGGGGTGGAAAGAGGGGATTGGGGGGTGGCGAGTAAGGGAAAGGGGGCTGGGGAAGGTGGTCCTGTTTGTGTAAGCTGGGGTTTGTTATGGGGGGGGGGGGGGATGATGGTTACATTGTTTTGTTCTTGTTCAAACCCCATGTGTACAGTTGTTAAAATTATAAATGCCTCAATAAAATATTTTCTAAAAAAAAAAAAGAAAAGTAGCCAACAGGCCTTTCTATTCTTTCGTCATCTTCGTGCAACAGTACAGACAACACCAACGCATCAATTGCCCCCATAACCGTCCCAGACCAGCCCCCAACAGTGGCTAGGACACTGGATCAAAACCCCAGTATTTTATTGAGCGGGAAGAATGTTTCGCTCCAGGATGATTGCATGAAAAATAGGGATTTGGCACTTTAAAACAAACTTTATGATCAACACAATATTAAACTCTCTCGCCCTCACACCCAAAAAATAGCTTACAATTGGACGGCCCGGTAGCACAGTGGTTAGCACTGTTGCTTCACACCGCCAGAGTCCCGGGTTCGAATCCCGACTCGGGTCACCGTCTGTGCGGAGTCTGCACGTTCTCCCCCGTGTCTGCGTGGGGTTTCCTTCGGGTGCTCCGGTTTCCTCCCACAAGTCCCGAAAGACGGGCTGTTAGGTGGATTGGACATTCTGAATCCTCCCTCCGTGTACCCGAACAGGCGCCGGAGTGTGGGGACTAGGGGATTTTCACAGTAACTTTATTGCAGTGTTAATGTAAACCTACTTGTGACATTAAAGATTATTTTTATTAATATTATTATTAATTACCCCTTAAACAATATTACTCAATAAGGTAAATACCATACCCTTAATTGCTATATTTATTCCCAATTAAGGAACAAAAAAAGAAAAGCATATAGCTCTCAATCAATCCTACATCTCAATGCCATAGATTAATACTTGCTTTCCAGAATTGATTTGGCTACTGTTAGAACTCTGGTTGGATGTCTTCAGAAAGCTGTTTCAACTGTTTATTCCCCCATCTTTCCCCTTGTCCTCAGACAAATCTGCTCTGCTTTAAATACTATAACTTTTTTTTTAAAACAGCCTCTTCAGATTATCAAATGCCTCCTGACATTCCAACGTCCACTGAAATTTCTTGTGCTTTTTCCGAGGTTCAGTCAGCGGAGCGACCACGCTGCTGGAATGTGGCACGGATTTCCAGTAGAAGCCACTCATTCCCAGCTTCTCTCCTCGTTGCTGGCATTGGAAACTCCCCAATAGCTTTCGTCTTCACATTCCGTGGGGGCCATCTGACCATGTCTAATGGCCTGGCCTAAGAGTGTGACTTGAGCATTTGCAAATTCACTTTTAGTCAAATTTACCACCAATCCAGCCTCCTGTAGTCGATCGAAGAATTATTTTAAATGTTCCAACAGCTCCTTCCACGTTTGACTGAACACCTTAAATCGTCATTGTTCACTACACAATTGTTTAGCCCAGAAATGACCTTGTTGGTTAATCTTTGGAATGATGGTAGCGCATTCTTCATTCCAAATGACGTGACTTTACACTGACACACATCATTTGGCATCCTTCACCCTGTCTGACAAATGTACTTGCCAATATCCTTTAAGTAAGTCAAGTTTGGGCATAAAAGTTGGTTGTCCCACCTTTTCAACAGTCTTCCAAACAGGGAATAGGATAGGAATCTGACTTTATAACTGCGTTGACTTTTCTATAGTCCACATATAATCGATGTGCTCCATCTGGCTTTGGTGCCATCGCAATAGGTGAGCTCCAATCACTGCAACTCACTTTGATGCTATCATTCTTAAGCATGCTTTCAATCTCCTTTTACCGTGCTAACTTTAGTGGATTGAGCCTGTATGGATGTTGCTTCCTACATCTACATCATGTATAATTACTTAGGCGGCACGGTAGCACAGTGGCTAGCACTGTTGTGTCACAGAGCCAGAGTCTCAGGTTCGATTCCCGGCTTGGGCCACTGTCTGTGCGGAGTCTGCACGTCCTCCCTGTGCCTGCGTGGGTTTCCTCCGGCTGCTCCGGTTTCCTCCCACAAGTCCCCAAAAAAAGACGTGCTGTTAGGTGAATTGGACATTCTGAATTCTCCCTCTGTGTACCCGAACAGGCGCCGGAGTGTGGCGACTCGGGGATTTTCACAGGAACTTCATTGCAGTGTTAATGTAAGCCGACTTGTGACAATAAAGATTCCTATACTTTCCTACTTTCTAATTTGTTCCCACATAGCTCGATATGACTGTAATAACTGTTTATGTCATTTTAATTTTCCTCTGGAAGGTAACTCGCCCATTTATCCCAATTTCTTATCACTTCCTCATTGTCCAACTTAATTTGAGAAATGTCAAATTCAGAATCTTCTGGATTTACCTCTTCACTCTGACACAACGACTAACATAGAACATGGAACATAGAAAATACAGCACAGAACAGGCCCTTCGGCCCACAATGTTGTGCCGAACCTTTGTCCTAGATTAATCATAGATTATCATTGAATTTACAGTGCAGAAGGAGGCCATTCGGCCCTTTGAGTCTGCACCGGCTCTTGGAAAGAGCACCCTACCCAAACTCAACACCTCCACCCAACACCAAGGGCAATTTGGACATTAAGGGCAATTTATCATTGGCCAATTCACCTAACCCGCACATCTTTGGACTGTGGGAGGAAACCGGAGCACCCGGAGGAAACCCACGCAGACACGGGGAGGACGTGCAGACTCCGCACAGACAATGACCCAATCCGGAATCGAACCTGGGACCATGGAGCTGTGAAGCAATTGTGCTATGCACAATGCTACCGTGCTGCCCTTAAGAACAAATAAATCTACACTATATCATTTTACCGTAATCCATGTACCTATCCAATAGCTGCTTGAAGGTCCCTAATGTTTCCGACTCAACTACTTCCACAGGCAGTGCATTCCATGCCCCCACTACTCTCTGGGTAAAGAACCTACCTCTGATATCCCTCCTATATCTTCCACCTTTCACCTTAAATTTATGTCCCCTTGTAATGGTGTGTTCCACCCGGGGAAAAAGTCTCTGACTGTCTACTCTATCTATTCCCCTGATCATCTTATAAACCTCTATCAAGTCGCCCCTCATCCTTCTCCGCTCTAATGAGAAAAGGCCTAGCACCCTCAACCTTTCCTCGTAAGACCTACTCTCCATTCCAGGCAACATCCTGGTAAATCTTCTTTGCACCTTTTCCAGAGCTTCCACATCCTTCCTAAAATGAGGCGACCAGAACTGTACACAGTACTCCAAATGTGGCCTTACCAAAGTTTTGTACAGCTGCATCATCACCTCACGGCTCTTAAATTCAATCCCTCTGTTAATGAACGCGAGCACACCATAGGCCTTCTTCACAGCTCTATCCACTTGAGTGGCAACTTTCAAAGATGTATGAACATAGACCCCAAGATCTCTCTGCTCCTCCACATTGCCAAGAATTCTACCGTTAACCCTGTATTCCGCATTCATATTTGTCCTTCCAAAATGGACAAGCTCACACTTTTAAGGGTTAAACTCCATCTGCCACTTCTCAGCCCAGCTCTGCATCCTATCTATGTCTCTTTGCAGCCGACAACAGCCCTCCTTACTATCCACAACTCCACCAATCTTTGTATCGTCTGCAAATTTACTGACCCACCCTTCAACTCCCTCATCCAAGTCATTAATGAAAATCACAAACAGCAGAGGACCCAGAACTGATCCCTGCGGTACGCCACTGGTAACTGGGATCCAGGCTGAATATTTGCCATCCACCACCACTCTCTGACTTCTATCGGTTAGCCAGTTTGTTATCCAACTGGCCAAATTTCCCACTATCCCATGCCTCCTTGCTTTCTGCATAAGCCTACCATGGGGAACTTTATCAAATGCCTTACTAAAATCCATGTACACTACATCCACTGCTTTACCTTCATCCACATGCTTGGTCACCTCCTCAAAGAATTCAATAAGATTTGTTAGGCAAGACCTACCCCTCACAAATCCGTGCTGACTATCCCTAATCAAGCAGTGTCTTTCCAGATGCTCAGAAATCCTATCCTTCAGTACCCTTTCCATTACTTTGCCTACCACCGAATTAAGACTAACTGGCCTGTAATTCCCAGGGTTATCCCTAGTTCCTTTTTTGAACAGGGGCACGACATTCGCCACTCTCCAATCCCCTGGTACCACCCCTGTTGACAGTGAGGATGAAAAGATAATTGCCAACGGCTCTGCAATTTCATCTCTTGCTTCCCATAGAATCCTTGGATATATCCCGTCAGGCCCGGGGGACTTGTCTATCCTCAAGTTTTTCAAAATGCCCAACACATCTTCCTTCCTAACAAGTATTTCCTCGAGCTTACCAATCTGTTTCACACTGTCCTCTCCAACAATATCGCCCCTCTCATTTGTAAATACAGAAGAAAAGTACTCATTCAAGACCTCTCCTATCTCTTCATACTCAATACACAATCTCCCGCTACTGTCCTTGATTGGACCTACCCTCGCTCTAGTCATTCTCATATTTCTCACATGTGTAAAAGGCCTTGGGGTTTTCCTTGATCCTACCCGCCAAAGATTGTTCATGCCCTCTCTTAGCTCTCCTAATCCCTTTCTTCAGTTCCCTCCTGGCTATCTTGTATCCCTCCAATGCCCTGTCTGAACCTTGTTTCCTCAGCCTTACATAAGTCACCTTTTTCCTCTTAACAAGACATTCAACCTCTCTTGTCAACCATGGTTCCCTCACTCGACCATCTCTTCCCTGCCTGACAGGGACATACATATCAAGGACATGTAGCACCTGTTCCTTGAACAAGTTCCACATTTCACTTGTGTCCTTCCCTGCCAGCGTATGTTCCCAACTTATGCACTTCAATTCTTGTCTGACAACATCGTATTTACCCTTCCCCCAATTGTAAACCTTGCCCTGTTGCACGTACCTATCCCTCTCCATTACTAAAGTGAAAGTCACAGAATTGTGGTCACTATCTCCAAAATGCTCCCCCACTAACAAATCTATCACTTGCCCTGGTTCATTACCAAGTACTAAATCCAATATTGCCTCTCCTCTGGTCGGACAATCTACATACTGTGTTAGAAAAGCTTCCTGGACACACTGCACAAACACCACCCCATCCAAACTATTTGATCTAAAGAGTTTCCACTCAATATTTGGGAAGTTAAAGTCACCCATGACTACTACCCTGTGACTTCTGCACCTTTCCAAAATCTGTTTCCCAATCTGTTCCTCCACATCTCTGCTACTATTGGGGGGCCTATAGAAAACTCCTAACAAGGTGACTGCGCCTTTCCTATTTCTGACTTCAACCCATACTACCTCAATAGGGTGATACTCCTCGAACTGCCTTTCTGCAGCTGTTATACTATCTCTAATTAATAATGCCACCCCCCCCACTTCTTTTACCACCCTCCCTAATCTTATTGAAACATCTGTAACCAGGGACCTCCAACAACCATTTCTGCCCCTCTTCTATCCAAGTTTCCGTGATGGCCACCACATCGTAGTCCCAAGTACCGATCCATGCCTTAAGTTCACCCACCTTATTCCTGATGCTTCTTGCGTTGAAGTATACACACTTCAACCCATCTCCGTGCCTGCAAGTACTCTCCTTTGTCAGTGTTCCCTTCCTCACTGCCTCATTACATGCTTTGGCGTCCTGAATATCGGCTACCTTAGTTGCTGGACTACAAATCCGGTTCCCATTCCCCTGCCAAATTAGTTTAAACCCTCCCGAAGAGTACTAGCAAACCTCCCTCCCAGGATATTGGTGCCCCTCTGGTTCAGATGCAACCCGTCCTGCTTGTACAGGTCCCACCTTCCCCAGAATGCGCTCCAATTATCCAAATACCTGAAGCCCTCCCTCCTACACCATTCCTGCAGCCACGTGTTCAACTGCACTCTCTCCCTATTCCTAGCCTCGCTATCACGTGGCACCGGCAACAAACCAGAGATGACAACTCTGTCTGTCCTGGCTTTCAACTTCCAGCCTAACTCCCTAAACTTGTTTATTACCTCCACACCACTTTTCCTACCTATGTCGTTGGTACCAATGTGCACCACGACTTCTGGCTGCTCACCCTCCCCCTTAAGGATCCTGAAGACACGATCCGAGACATCCCTGGCCCTGGCACCCGGGAGGCAACATACCTTCCGGGAGTCTCGCTCGCGACCACAGAATCTCCTATCTATTCCCCTAACCATTGAATCTCCTACAACTATTGCTTTTCTATTCTCCCCCCTTCCCTTCTGAGCCCCAGAGCCAGACTCCGTGCCAGAGACCTGACCGCTAGGGCCTTCCCCCGGTAGGTCATCCCCCCCAACAGCATCCAAAACGGTATACTTGTTTTGAAGGGGAACGGCCACGAGGGATCCCTGCACTGTCTGCCTGTTTGTTTTTTTCCCCCTGACTGTAACCCAGCTATTCTTGTCCAGTACCTTGGGTGTGGTTACCTCCCTGTAACTCTTCTCAATCACCCCCTCTGCCTCCCGGATGATCCGAAGTTCATCCAGCTTCAGCTCCAGTTCCCTAACACGGTCTTTGAGGAGCTGAAGTTGGGTGCACTTCCCGCAGGTATAGTCAGTGGGGACACCGGTGGTATCCCTCACCACCCACATCCTACAGGAGGAGCATGTAACTGGCCTAGCCTCCATCCCCTCTTACCTTACAGAATATAGCTGCTGTGTGGACTAACTAGATCTCCGCCCTCCGACTCTGCTCCCAGTCAGCTACACGTCCTGTAAACTCCTGGCTCTCTTCGCACTCTTTGCGGAAATGTCGGAAACAAAATGAAAGGAGCACCTTACTCCCTCCTCACCTAACTCCCTCGGTCACCAAACTCTCACTATCGCACTCAAAAAGCACCTAATTCAGCACTCAGTGCAAAGAAAGTCTGCACTGTAGGGGATCACTTTTATACTGTGAATCTAGCCTCTGAAAACAGGCCTAATCCAATTAACTAATTAACAAGCTCCAGCTGCAAGTGCCTACAAGTAGAAGCCTGTTTAAAGCTGATTGAAAATTCACCTTCTTCTAAACCAAACAGCAACTTTTAAGTTAATTAACTAAATAAAAGAAAGACTAAACTTTAGATAAAAATGAAGCCTTATACTCCCTCGGTCACCAAACTCTCACTATCGCACTCAAAAAGCACCAAATTCAGCACTCAGTGCAAAAAAAAAAAAACACCTCCTCCTTTTTTCCTTCTCTATCAAAATACCTTTTCAGCAGATTAACATGACACACTCTGAGTTTTCCTTCTATCTGGCAATCTTATCAAATAATTCACCTCACTCAATTTCCTTTTGATTTGATAAGGCCCACTAAATCTAGCTTTTAATGGTCCATAGGTGGACCATTGGTAATAATACTAATACTTTCTCCACATTAACAAAACTACAAAGCTATGATTTCTCGTCCACTTTTTTTCATCACATGCTGTGACAATTTTAAATGTTTTATAGCCAACTCACCAGCCCTAGTTAATCTCTCCCTCAAATTTGACACATCGTCCAAAAACGCAGTTTCTGAATGCTAACTCGCCAATTTCTCTTCGATCAATTTAAGAGGTCCTCTTACCTCATGATCAAAAATGAAAGAACAAAGAAAAGTACAGCCCAGGAACAGGCCCTTTGGCCCTCCAAGCCTGTGCCGATCATGATGGTTTAACTTCTGCCCTGACTTGGTCCGTATCCCTCTATTTCCTCCCGATTCATGTATCCATCCAGATGCCTCTGAAATGTTGCTAATGTGCTGCTTCCACCACATCCTCGTTCCAGGCACCCACCACTCTCTGCGTGAAAAACGTACCCCAAACATCTCCCTTAATTGACGCTTCCACCCTTGGAAAAGGGCTCTGACTATCCACCCTGCCTATGCCTCTCAGAATATTGTAAATCTCTATCAGGTCTCCCCTCAGCCTCTGTCTTTCCAGTGAAAACAATTCTAGTTTATTCAACCTCTCCTCGTAGCCAACACCCTCGAGACCAGGCAACATCCTGGTGAACCTTCTTTGCACTCTCGCCAAAGCTTCCACGTCCTTCTGATAATGTGGTGACCAGAACTACACGCAACACTCCAAATGCGGCCTAACCAAGGTTTTATACAGCTGCAACATGATTCCCAACTCCTGCACTCAATGCCCCGGCTGATGAAGGCAAGCACGCCATCTGCCTCCTTAATCACCTTGGCCACCCGTGTTGCCACTTTTAGGGAACTGTGAACCTGCACGCCCAGATCCCTCTGTATGTTAATGTTCCTGAGGGTTCTCCCCCCATTGACAGTATAATTCATACCTAGAATTGATCCCCCCAAATGCATCACCTCGCATTTCTCCAGATTAAACTCCATCTGCCATTTCTGTTCCCAAATCTCCAATCTATCTATGTCCTGTTGTATCATCTGACAATCCTCGGCACCATCAGCAACTTGGTCAATCTTCGTGTGATCCACTAATCAGACCACCCACATTTTCCTCCAGATCATTTATATATACTACAAACAACAGAGGCCCCAGCACTGATCCCTACGGAACACCACTAGCTACAGATCTCCATTCAGAAAAACACCCTCATTGATTGATTGGTTTGATTTATTGTCACATGTACCGAAGTCCAGTGAAACGTATTTTTCTGCGGCCAAGGGAACGTACACAGTACGTACATAGTAGATGATATGTTGGGTGTTCTGGATCACATACAGGTCACCAACACTTGAAATAGTGCAACACTATTTTATTGAATCATTAACTGTTTAAACATACTCAGACTGTGGGTTAATACGATACTAGCTTTAACTAAACACTTCTGCCTTGTCCTAACCAGTCGATGCACTCAGCACATGGTGAATGTTTGTGTTGCAGGCTGTGAGCTCTGTCCTCCTAGCTCGCTGCAACTCGAATGAGCGGGAACTCTGATGCTCCCTGTCTTTACAGTGCGTGTGCTCTCACTGGTGATTGGCTGCGGTGTTGTGTATGTTGATTGGTCCCACTGTGTGTCCATCAGTGTGTGTCTGCACCATGATATACTGGTGTATATCATGACAGTAGACAGAGAACATTGACAAATGGTACATCGACAAACAGTGATTGGTTACAGTGCGGAACAAAGGACCAAACAAAGCAAATACATAAGAACATAAGAACTAGGAGCAAGAGTCGGCCATCTGGCCGCTCAAGCCTGCTCCGCCATTCAATGAGATCATGGCTGATCTTTTGTGGACTCAGCTCCACTTTCCGGCCCGAACACCATAACCCTTAATCCCTTTATTCTTCAAAAAACTATCTATCCTTATCTTAAAAACATTTAATGAAGGAGCCTCACCTGCTTCACTGGGCAAGGAATTCAATAGATTCACATCCCTTTGGGTGAAGAAGTTCCTCCTAAACTCAGTCCTAAATCTACTTCCCTTTATTTTGAGGCTATGCCCCCTAGTTCTGCTTTCACCCGCCAGTGGAAACAACCTGCCCGCATCTATCCTATCTATTCCTTTCATAATTTTATATGTTTCTATAAGATCCCCCCCTCATCCTTCTAAATTCCAACGAGTACAGTCCCAGTCTACTCAACCTCTCCTTGTAATCCAATCCCTTCAGCTCTGGGATTAACCTAGTGAATCTCCTCTGCACACCCTCCAGTGCCAGTACGTCCTTTCTCAAGTAAGGAGACCAAAACTGAACACAATAATCCAGGTGTGGCCTCATTAACACCTTATACAATTGCAGCATAACCTCCCTAGTCTTAAACTCCATCCCTCTAGCAATGAAGGACAAAATTCCATTTGCCTTCTTAATCACCTGTTGCACCTGTAAACCAACTTTTTGCGACTCATGCACTAGCACACCCAGGTCTCTCTGCACAGCAGCATGTTTTAATATTTTATAATTTAAATAATAATCCCTTTTGTTGTTATTCCTACCAAAATGAATAACCTCACATTTGTCAACATTGTATTCCATCTGCCAGACCCTAGCCCATTCACTTAACCTATCCAAATCCCTCTGCAGACTTCCAGTATCCTCTGCACTTTTTGCTTTACCACTCATCTTAGTGTCGTCTGCAAACTTGGACCCCAACTCCAAATCATCTATGTAAATTGTGTACAATTGTGGGCCCAACACTGATCCTTGAGGGACACCACTAGCTACTGTTTGCCAACCAGAGAAACACCCATTAATCCCCACTCTTTGCTTTCTATTAATGAACCAATCCTCTATCCATGCTACTACTTTTCCCTTAATGCCATGCATCTTTATCTTATGCAGCAACCTTTTGTGCGGCACCTTGTCAAAGGCTTTCTGGAAATCCAGATATATCACATCCATTGGCTCCCCGTTATCTACCGCACTGGTAATGTCCTCAATAAATTCCACTAAATTAGTTAGGCACGACCTGCCCTTTATGAACCCATGCTGCGTCTGCCCAATAGGACAATTTTCATCAAGATGCCTCGCTATTTCTTCCTTGATGATAGATTCCAGCATCTTCCACTCATCTTCGGAGTTAAGCTAACTGGCCTATAATTACCCGCTTTCTGCCTACCTCCTTTTTTAAACAGTGGTATCACGTTTGCTAATTTCCAATCCGCCGGGACCACCCCAGAGTCTAATGAATTTTGGTAAATTGTCACGAGTGCATTTGCAATTTCCCGAGCCATCTCTTTTAGCACTCTGGGATGCATTCCATCAGGGCCAGGAGACTTGTCTACCTTTAGCCCCATTAGATTGCCCATCACTACCTCCTTAGTGATAACAATCCTCTCAAGGTCCTCACCTGTCATAGCCTCATTTCCATCAGTCACTGGCATGTTATTTGTGTCTTCCACTGTGAAGACCGACCCCAAAAAACTGTTCAGTTCCTCAGCCATTTCCTCATCTTCCATTATTAAATCTCCCTTCTCGTCCTCTAATGCCACTCTCTTTTGTTTTATATATTTGTGGAAGCTTTTACTATCTGTTTTTATATTCTGAGCAAGTTTACTCTCATAATCTATTTAACTCTTCTTTATAGCTTTTTTAGTAGCTTTCTGTTGCCCCCTAAAGATTTCCCAGTCCTCTAGTCTCCCACTAATCTTTGCCACTTTGTATGCATTATGAGCAAGAGCAGCATAGGGTGTCGTGAATAGTGCCCTTACAGGGAACAGATCAGTCCGAGGGGGAGTCGTTGAGGAGTCTGGTAGCTGTGGGGTAGAAGCTGTTCCTGTGTCTGGATGTGCGGGTCTTCAGACTTCTGTACCTTCTGCCTGATGGAAGGGTCTGGAAGAAGGCAATGCCTGGGTGTGAGGGTTGGTGTGTATTTGGGGGGGTTTGGTGTGTGTTTGGGGGTTGGTGTGTGTTTGGGGGGTTGGTGTGTGTTTGGGGGGTTGGTGTGTGTTTGGGGGGTTGGTGTGTGTTTGGGGGGTTTGTCTGTTTGGGGGGTTGGTGTGTGTTTGGGGGGTTGTTGTGTGTTTGGGGGGTTGGTGTGTGTTTGGGGCTTGGTGTGTGTTTGGGGGGTTGGTGTGTGTTTGGGGGGTCTGTCTGTGTTTGGGGGGTTGGTGTGTGTTTGGTGGGCTGTTGTGTGTTGGGGGGTTGGTGTGTGTTTGGGGGGTTGTTGTGTGTTTGGGGGGTTGGTGTGTGTTTGGGGGGGTTGGTGTGTGTTTGGGGGTTGGTGTGTGTTTGGGGGGTTTGTGTGTGTTTGGGGAGGTTTGTTGTGTGTTTGGGGGTTTGTTGTGTGTTTGGGGGATTGGTGTGTGTTTGGGGGAGTTGGTGTGTGTTTGGGGGTCGGAGTGTGTTTGGGGGGTTGGTGTGTGCTTGGGGGGGTTGGTGTGTGTTTGGGGGCTTGGTGTGTATTTGGAGGGTTGGTGTGTGTTTGGGGGGGTTGGTGTGTGTTTGGGGGTTTGTTGTGTGTTTGGGGGTTTGTTGAGTGTCTGGGGGTGTTGGTGTGTGTTTGGGATGGTTGGTGTGTGTTTGGGGGGTTTGTTGTGTGTTTGGGGGATAGGTATGTGTTTGGGGGATTGTTTGGGGGTTGGTGTGTGTTTGGGGTGGCTGTTGTGTGTTTGGGGGGTGTTTGGGAGGTTGGTGTTGTATGGGGGGGCTGTTGTGTGTTTGGGGGTTGGTGTGTGTTTCAGGGGTTGGTGTGTGTTTGGGGGGTTGGTGTGTGTTTGGGGGGTGGTGTATGTTTGGGGGGGATGTTGTGTGTTTGGGGGGTTGGTGTGTGTTTGGGGAGGGTTGTGTGTTTGGGAGGTTGGTGTGTGTTTGGGAGGTTGGTGTGTGTTCGGGTGTTGGTGTGTGTTTGGGGGGGGGTTGTGTGTTTGGGAGGTTGGTGTGTGTTGGGGGGGGCTGTTGTGTGTTTGGGGGTTGGTGTGTGTTTGGGGGCTTGGTGTGTGTTTGGGGGGTTGGTGTGTGTTTGGGGGGATGGTGTGTGTTTGGGGGTGGTGGTGTATGTTTGGGGGGTTGGTGTGTGTTTGGGGGGTTGGTGTGTGTTTGGGGGGTTGGTGTGTGTTTGGGTGTTGGTGTGTGTTTGGGGGGGTGTTGTGTGTTTGGGGGGTTGTTGTGTGTTTGGGGGGTGTTGTGTGTTTGGGAGGTTGGTGTGTGTTGGGGGGGTGTTTGGGAGGTTGGTGTGTGTTTGGGTGTTGGTGTGTGTTTGGGGGTTGTTGTGTGTTTGGGAGGGGGTTGTGTGTTTGGGAGGTTGGTGTGTGTTTGGGGGGTTGGTGTGTGTTTGGGGGGTGTTGTGTGTTTGGGAGGTTGGTGTGTGTTTGGGTGTTGGTGTGTGTTTGGGGGGTTGTTGTGTGTTTGGGGGGTTGTTGTGTGTTTGGGGGGTGTTGTGTGTTTGGGGGGTTGGTGTGTGTTTGGGGGGTGTTGTGTGTTTGGGGGGTGTTGTGTGTTTGGGGGGTGTTGTGTGTTTGGGAGGTTGGTGTGCGTTTGGGGGGTTGGTGTGTTTGGGGGGTGTTGTGTGTTTGGGGGGTGTTGTGTGTTTGGGAGGTTGGTGTGTGTTTGGGAGGTTAGTGTGTGTTTGGGAGGTTGGTGTGTGTTTGGGGGGTTGTTGTGTGTTTGGGGGGTGTTGTGTGTTTGTGAGATTGGTGTGTGTTTGGGGGGTGTTGTTGTGTGTTTGGGGGGATTGGTGTGTGTTTGGGGGGGTTTGTGTGTGTTTGGGTGTTGGTGTGTGTTTGGGAGGTTGGTGTGTGTTTGGGGGGTGTTGTGTGTTTGGGAGGTTGGTGTGTGTTTGGGGGGTGTTGTGTGTTTGGGGGGTGTTGTTGTGTGTTTGGGGGGATTGGTGTGTGTTTGGGGGGGTTTGTGTGTGTTTGGGTGTTGGTGTGTGTTTGGGAGGTTGGTGTGTGTTTGGGGGGTGTTGTGTGTTTGGGAGGTTGGTGTGTGTTTGGGGGGTGTTGTGTGTTTGGGGGGTGTTGTGTGTTTGGGGGGTGTTGTGTGTTTGGGAGGTTGGTGTGTGTTTGGGAGGTTGGTGTGTGTTTGGGGGGTGTTGTGTGTTTGGGAGGTTGGTGTGTGTTTGGGAGGTTGGTGTGTGTTTGGGTGTTGGTGTGTGTTTGGGGGGGGGGGTTGTGTGTTTGGGAGGTTGGTGTGTGTTTCGGGGGTGTTGGTGTGTGTTTGGGAGGTTGGTGTGTGTTTGGGGGGGTGTTGTGTGTTTGGGAGGTTGGTGTGTGTTTGGGGGGGGGTTGTGTGTTTGGGAGGTTGGTGTGTGTTTGGGAGTGTTTGTCACGTCCACTCCCTGTATTGGGGTTACCGGCAGGTCGGCCACCCGCTCCCAGTGCCAGTTGGCGGGGTTGCGGCCGGAGAGGGTGGAGTTGGTTGGTGGTCGGCCACCCGGTTGCCGTTTGGCGCCAAAACAGGCCGGAGCCGCGGCCTAGAGTTGAAGCCGGCGCCGGGATGTCCGCGGGGGACGGAGCCGGGACGTTACCGCAGGAATCGGCCCTTCCCGCCGCGGGTGAGTGGGACCCCCCCCCACCGCACCCCAATACTGACCCCCCCCTTCACCGCTCCCCAATACTGACCCCCCTCACCGTACCCCAATACTGACCCCCCCCTCACCGCACCCCAATACTGACCCCCCCTCACCGCACCCCAATACTGACCCCCCCTCACCGCACCCCAATACTGACCCCCCCTCACCGCACCCCAATACTGACCCCCCCTCACCGCGCCCCAATACTGACCCCCCTCACCGCACCCCAATACTGACCCCCCCTCACCGCACCCCAATACTGACCCCCCCTCACCCCAATACTGACCCCCCTCACCCCAATACTGACCCCCCTCACCGCACCCCAACACTGACCCCCCTCACCGCAATACTGACCCCCCCCTCACCGCACCCCAATACTGACCCCCCTCACTGCACCCCAATACTGACCCCCCTCACCGCACCCCAACACTGACCCCCCTCACCGCAATACTGACCCCCCCCTCACCGCACCCCAATACTGACCCCCCTCACTGCACCCCAATACTGACCCCCCTCACCCCAATACTGACCCCCCTCACCGCACCCCAATACTGACCCCCCCTCACCGCACCCCAATACTGACCCCCCCTCACCCCAATACTGACCCCCCTCACCGCACCCCAATACTGACCCCCCCTCACCGCACCCCAATACTGACCCCCCCTCACCGCACCCCAATACTGACCCCCCTCACCGCACCCCAATACTGACCCCCCTCACTGCAATACTGACCCCCCTCACCGCACCCCAACACTGACCCCCCCTCACCGCACCCCAATACTGACCCCCCTCACCGCACCCCAATACTGACCCCCCCTCACCGCACCCCAACACTGACCCCCCCTCACCGCACCCCAATACTGACCCCCCTCACCGCACCCCAATACTGACCCCCCCTCACCGCACCCCAACACTGACCCCCCCTCACCGCACCCCAATACTGACCCCCCCTCACCGCACCCCAATACTGACCCCCCCTCACTGCACCCCAATACTGACCCCCCCTCACCGCACCCCAATACTGACCCCCCCCTCACCGCACCCCAATACTGACCCCCCTCACCACACCCCAATACTGACCCCCCTCACCGCACCCCAACACTGACCCCCCCTCACCGCACCCCAATACTGACCCCCCCTCACCGCACCCCAACACTGACCCCCCCTCACCGCACCCCAATACTGACCCCCCTCACCGCACCCCAATACTGACCCCCCCTCACCGCACCCCAATACTGACCCCCCCACCGCTCCCCAATACTGACCCCCCCCACCGCTCCCCAATACTGACCCCCCCTCACCGCACCCCAACACTGACCCCCCCTCACCGCACCCCAATACTGACCCCCCCCTCACCGCACCCCAATACTGACCCCCCCTCACCGCACCCCAATACTGACCCCCCCACCTCTCCCCAATACTGACCCCCCCCCACCGCTCCCCAATACTGACCCCCCCTCACCGCACCCCAATACTGACCCCCCCACCGCTCCCCAATACTGACCCCCCCTCACCGCACCCCAATACTGACCCCCCCACCGCTCCCCAATACTGACCCCCCCCCCACCGCTCCCCAATACTGACCCCCCTCACCGCACCCCAACACTGACCCCCCCTCACCGCACCCCAATACTGACCCCCCCCTCACCGCACCCCAATACTGACCCCCCCTCACCGCACCCCAATACTGACCCCCCCACCGCTCCCCAATACTGACCCCCCCCCACCGCTCCCCAATACTGACCCCCCTCACCGCACCCCAATACTGACCCCCCCACCGCTCCCCAATACTGACCCCCCCTCACCGCACCCCAATACTGACCCCCCCCCCACCGCTCCCCAATACTGACCCCCCCACCGCTCCCCAATACTGACCCGCCCCTCACCGCACCCCAATACTGACCCCCCCCCTCACCGCACCCCAATACTGACCCCCCTCACCGCACCCCAATACTGACCCCCCTCACCGCACCCCAATACTGACCCCCCTCACCGCACCCCAATACTGACCCCCCTCACCGCACCCCAATACTAACCCCCCTCACCGCACCCCAATACTGACCCCCCCCTCACCGCACCCCAATACTGACCCCCCCTCACCGCACCCCAATACTGACCCCCCTCACCGCACCCCAATACTGACCCCCCTCACCGCACCCCAACACTGACCCCCCTCACCGCACCCCAATACTGACCCCCCCTCACCGCACCCCAACACTGACCTCCCCTCACCGCACCCCAACACTGACCTCCCCTCACCGCACCCCAATACTGACCCCCCCCTCACCGTACCCCAACACTGACCTCCCCTCACCGCACCCCAATACTGACCCCCCCCTCACCGCAACCAATACTGACCCTCACCGCACCCCAATACTGACCCCCCTCACCGCACCCCAATACTGACCCCCTCACCGCACCCCAACACTGACCCCCCCTCACCGCACCCCAACACTGACCCCCCTCACCGCACCCCAATACTGACCCCCCCTCACCGCGCCCCAATACTGACCCCCCCACTGCACCCCAATACTGACCCCCTCACTGCACCCCAATACTGACCCCCCTCACCACACCCCAATACTGACCCCCCCCACCGCACCCCAATACTGACCCCCCCCCACCGCACCCCAATACTGACCCCCCCCACCGCACCCCAATACTGACCCCCCCTCACCGCACCCCAACACTGACCCCCCCCTCACCGCACCCCAACACTGACCCCCCCTCACCGCACCCCAATAATGACCCCCCCCTCACCGCACCCCAATACTGACCCCCCCTCACTGCACCCCAATACTGACCCCCCCTCACTGCACCCCAATAATGACCCCCCCCTCACCGCACCCCAATACTGACCCCCCCTCACTGCACCCCAATACTGACCCCCCCTCACTGCACCCCAACACTGACCCCCCCTCACTGCACCCCAACACTGGCCCCCCCTCACCGCACCCCAACACTGACCCCCCCCACCGCACCCCAACACTGACCCCCCCCACCGCACCCCAACACTGACCCCCCCTCACTGCACCCCAATACTGACCCCCCCTCACTGCACCCCAACACTGGCCCCCCCTCACCGCACCCCAATACTGACCCCCCCTCACCGCACCCCAATACTGACCCCCCCCACCGCACCCCAATACTGACCCCCCCTCACTGCACCCCAACACTGGCCCCCCCTCACCGCACCCCAATACTGACCCCCCCCACCGCACCCCAATACTGACCGCACCCCAATACTGACCCCCCTCACCGCTCCCCAATACTGACCCCCCACCGCACCCCAATACTGACCCCCCCTCACCGCACCCCAATACTGACCCCCCTCACCGCACCCCAATACTGACCCCCCCCACCGCACCCCAATACTGACCCCCCCCTCACCGCACCCCAATACTGACCCCCCCACCGCACCCCAATACTGACCCCCCCTCACCGCACCCCAATACTGACCCCCCTCACCGCGCCCCAATACTGACCCCCCCCACCGCACCCCAATACTGACCCCCCCCACCGCACCCTTATACTGACCCCCCCTCACCGCACCCCAATACTGACCCCCCCTCACCGCACCCCAATACTGACCCCCCCACCGCACCCCAATACTGACCCCCCCTCACCGCACCCCAATACTGACCCCCCCCTCACTGCACCCCAATACTGACCCCCCTCACCGCACCCCAATACTGACCCCCCTCACCGCACCCCAACACTGACCCTCACCGCACCCCAATACTGACCCCCCCTCACCGCACCCCAATACTGACCCCCCCACCGCACCCCAATACTGACCCCCCCTCACCGCACCCCAATACTGACCCCCCCTCACTGCACCCCAATACTGACCCTCACCGCACCCCAATACTGACCCCCCTCACCGCACCCCAATACTGACCCCCCCTCACCGTACCCCAATACTGACCCCCCCTCACCGTACCCCAATACTGACCCCCCTCACCGTACCACAATACTGACCCCCCCTCACCGCACCCCAATACTGACCCCCCTCCGCACCGCAATACTGACACCCCCCTCACTGCACCCCAATACTGACCCCCCTCACCGCACCCCAATACTGACCCCCCCTCACCGCACCCCAATACTGACCCTCACCGCACCCCAATACTGACCCCCCTCACCGCACCCCAATACTGACCCCCCCTCACCGTACCCCAATACTGACCCCCCTCACCGTACCACAATACTGACCCCCCCTCACCGTACCCCAACACTGGCCCCCCTCACCGCATCCCAACACTGACCCCCCTCACCGCACCCCAATACTGACCCCCCCCATGCCGCACCCCAATACTGACCCCCCTCACCGCACCCCAATACTGACCCCCCTCACCGCACCCCAATACTGACCCCCCTCGCCGCACCCCAATACTGACCCCCCCATACCGCACCCCAACTCTGACCCCCTCTCACCGCACCCCAATACTGACCCCCCTCACCGCACCCCAATACTGACCCCCTCACCGCACCCCAATACTGACCCCCCCTCAGCGCACCCCAATACTGACACCCCCTCACCCCAATACTGACCCCCCCTCACTGCACCCCAATACTGACCCCCCTCACCGCACCCCAATACTGACCCCCCCTCACCGCACCCCAATACTGACCCCCCTCACCGCTCCCCAATACTGACCCCCCTCACCACACCCCAATACTGACCCCCCTCACCGCTCCCCAATACTGACCCCCCTCACCGCACCCCAATACTGACCTCCCTCACCGCACCCCAATACTGACCGCTCTCACAGCACCCCAATACTGACCCACCTCACTGCGCCCCAATACTGGTCCGAACCGTACACGTTACTCCAGCTGCGGCCTGACCAGCCCCATCGATACCTCCCCACTTTTGTGTTCAATATCTCCCCCAATTCAGCACCTTGTCCACCAGTCCTGCCAACATCGAGATCCTGCGGACGTGCACCCCACGATCACTCCCTTCCGCAACCCCTCTCAATATTCCCCTGTTTGTTGAGTATTTCCCTGCGGTATCCCATCTTTCCAGGGTTTATTTGTCATTCTCTGCTCACTCCCTCTCCTGTTCCCACTTATTCCTCGTGCTAGTCGTGTCAATTCTGTTTGTCTCTCTCTCTCTCTTCCTCTCTCTCTCCCCCTCTCCCTCTCACTGTTAAAATGTGTCCGGTTTGTTCTTCTTTGCTCACTGCTCGGTGTGCTTCTACTTCCAGAGTTGGCCGAGGCGGTACAGGAGTTGGCCACGGAGCTGGAGAGGTTTCAGGAGAACACACGGAAGATCATTGAGTACCAGGCTTCATTGCTTCGCGTCAATAAGTTAATGGTAAGAGGCAGGTTCCGCAGTTTTAACGGCCCGGGCCTGTGGTAACCCAGATAACCCCCGAGATATCTCACCGTGCTTGATGCTCATCGATACAAGTTTGATTGACCTCTCGAGACCAGCCTTCAAGTTAGAATACAATTCGTGCAGCGCAGAACGAGGATATTCAGCCCGTCGCGTCTGCACCGACCCTCTGAAAGAGCGCTACCTCGGCCCACTCCCGTAACCCCCCCCCTAACCTGCGCATCTTTGGATACAAAGGAGCAATTTATCACGGTCAATCCACCTAACCACATGTTTGGACTGTGGGAGGAAACCGGAGCACCCGGAGGAAACCCGCGCAGACACGGGGCGGAGGGGCAGACTCCGCGCAGTCACCCGAGGCCGGAATAGAATCTGTGAGGCAGCAGTGCTAACCATTGTGCCGCCGATGATTCATCCTTTTAATCATCTTTTATCGTCACAAGCGGGCTGACATTGCAATGACGTTACGAGCTTTGATCAATCCCGAGGTGGTTCGGAGTCACACAGCTTGACTGCAAGGCGTACGGGCAGAAGGTGGCCATCCACCCCGTCGAGGCTGCTACGCCTTTCAATGAGATCGTGACTGACCTGATGTGATAATGCTCAGCTCCACTCTCCCGCCTTATCCCCCTAACCCTCGATTCCCGCACCGATTAAAAAAAAATCTGCCCCTCTCAGCCTCGAGCGTACTTAACGACCCGGCCTCTACAGCCCTCTGCGATAGAGAGTGCCCCGGATTCAACCGGCCCGCTTATGAAGGCACCTTCGGGGGCCACCAAGTGGGAATCTAGCCCAAAGCTTCTGGCTCAGAGATGGGGAGTCTCCGACTGCGCCACAGCGCCTCCAGCAGGCCGATAGAGAAGGTGAATCTTCCAGGCAGAGAGAGAGGATTTGACCCCTGCTGCCGTGCAAAGTCAGGGTGGATGTTAAATTGCATTGGGTGATGGGGAATGTGTGTGTGTGACTGGACATGGCAAATCGCCTGTCCATTGTGGCCATTTTCCGCCTAGCACCACGATTTCCCACAATTCCTGTCAGTTTCCTGCCCAATTACATAGAATCATAGCGAATTTACAGTGCAGAAGGAGGCCATTCGGCCCATCGAGTCTGCACCGGTCCTTGGAAAGGGCACCGTAATTAAGCCCGTGCCCCCACCCTATCCCATTAACCCCACCTCACCTTTTTGGGACTCTTAAGGGCAATTTATCACGGCCAATCCACCTGACCCGCACATCTTTGGACTTGTGGGAGGAAACCGGAGCACCCGGAGGAAACCCACGCAGACACGGGGAGAACGTGCAGACTCCGCACAGACAGTGACCCAGGCCGGGAATCGAACCCGGGACCCTGCAGCTGTGAAGCAGCAGTGCTAACCACTGTGCCACCGTGCCGCCCTGTGGCTTCAAATAACCCATCGTTTGAAACTCGAGATTGGCCAACAATAGGGCAAGCTATTGCAATCTAAGATGCGTGACCAGACGGATTTGTAACATGCACTTAATCTGTGGACTGACCCAGCACACCACACTTAATCAGCAACAGCGGTTTTATGGTGGGGGGGGGGATTTGTTGGAAGAATTGTCGCAGCTTTTCCGCCGTGCACTTAACGGGACAATTCGCAAGAATGCCAAGTGTACAGGGAACAACAATTCATACTTGACAAGAAGAGAGTGCCGATCGGTCGGCAAGTATGTCTTGCCTAAAACAGGTTGCAAAATTCATTCAAATTCCTTAACCTGAAAATCCCTGGAGCCCAACAGACTTTGCGTTGACACATGCTGCCTTTCCTACCCCTCCAAGCATCCTAATGCACGTCATGGACAGCTCTCCCTTCCCCCCCCCCCCCCCCCCCCACTAATTCAAAACCCATCCACCTCCTCCTGAAATGTGTTTCATGTTCCGGCGTCCACTGCTCTTTATTTCTTTGTAAGTTATTGATCGCGGGCTGGAGGCTTTGAGGATACACAAGTTTTCTTTTTATTGTTCTCGATTACAGCATTTATGGATGGGTAACGCACAGGAGTTAACGAAACACCGCAGGCAGATGAGTCAGCCGTCGGTGTCCACGCTCAAACTGCTCCGGAAATGACGTCGGACGGACGCTCTCCTCCTCCACCTCCCAAGAGTAGGCGACGAGCCCGGCACCTCTCCTGCCTGTGTCCGTGTGCGCGGAAACCCTGTTCTGTTTGAACAGCGGCCCTCCCTCAATTCTCCAGCTGTCGCTGAAACGGTCGCGTGTGTGTGAGAGAGAGAGGTCCGTTTCCGACTTATAGCGCTGCATATCGGCCGATGCTTGCTGATTCTGTCACTGGCTTGCAGACCTGAAGAGATGCAAATCAGTCATCCAAGCACGTTTACTGATCTTCCTCTGGGGTAGTCGCTTACTCTCGCCGATGCGGAGGTGTGTTTGTCGCAGGATAATTGTTTATGTTTAAATAAACTGCACCCTGCTATCCGACTGCCAGCGTCGCCGTTTTGTTGTAAATCCCAGCCTGTGTTATCTCTGCTAACCGGTTCCTGTGAGACACCTGACACTATAACCCCCACATCCCTGTTGCTCAATTCGGTCACCTTGTCCCTGGTCTGCCCTCCGATCAAATGACCTCCTGCTAGACGGTTGAAATAGTGGGAGGGGAAGGTGAACGGTTACGGGAGGCGGAGATGAGATCAGCCATGATCAGCTAATTACTCAACGCGGGATTCATTGGCCGCGTGTTGGGGTTCTGAGGATAGGGTGGAGGCGTGGGGCGCTCTTTCCAAGGGCCGGAGGCCTCCTTCTACACTGTCAGGAGTGAAATAGAGCTTGCTGAGGACTGGGAAGGTCGCAGGCGGTTGTCCCCGTCCCTCTTACAAACTTGGCCCTGATTCTGCTGTGCTCGCCCTCCTCCGACCCTGGCATGCTACTTGACCTTGAGCTGTGTTTCGATGAACACATTCACTCTGCCCAGGATCGCGCACCTCGTTCGCCCCTCTGTTCCTCAGTGACACTGCTCTGAATTCCTACCCCAACATCATTATCAGGCCCTCTCTCTCAGTTTCCCTCTCCACATTCTGAAGGATATTTAAATCATGCACAGCCTCGATTGGACCGGTTATGTGACTGACTGGTCTAACCACAGGGACTGACACGTCTATACACAGGGACTGACTGGTCCATACACAGAGACTGACTGGTCCACACACAGGGACTGACTGGTCCTCACACAGGGACTGACTGGTCCACACACAGGGACTGACTGGTCCTCACACAGGGACTGACTGGTCCATACACAGGGACTGACTGGTCCTCACACAGAGACTGACTGGTCCTCACACAGGGACTGACTGGTCCATACACAGAGACTGACTGGTCCATACACAGGGACTGACTGGTCCTCACACAGGGACTGACTGGTCCTCACACAGGGACTGACTGGTCCATACACAGGGACTGACTGGTCCTCACACAGGGACTGACTGGTCCTCACACAGAGACTGACTGGTCCATACACAGAGACTGACTGGTCCATACACAGGGACTGACTGGTCCATACACAGGGACTGACTGGTCCTCACACAGGGACTGACTGGTCCATACACAGGTACTGACTGATCCATACACAGGTACTGACTGGTCCTCACACAGGGACTGACTGGTCCTCACACAGGGGCTGACTGGTCCATACACAGGGACTGACTGGTCCATACACAGGGACTGACTGGTCCTCACACAGGGACTGACTGGTCCATACACAGAGACTGACTGGTCCATACACAGGGACTGACTGGTCCTCACACAGAGACTGACTGGTCCTCACACAGAGACTGACTGGTCCTCACACAGGGACTGACTGGTCCTCACACAGGGACTGACTGGTCCTCACACAGGGACTGACTGGTCCTCACACAGAGACTGACTGGTCCTCACACAGGGACTGACTGGTCCTCACACAGAGACTGACTGGTCCACACACAGGGACTGACTGGTCCTCACACAGGGACTGACTGGTCCTCACACAGAGACTGACTGGTCCTCACACAGGGACTGACTGGTCCTCACACAGGGACTGACTGGTCCTCACACAGGGACTGACTGGTCCTCACACAGAGACTGACTGGTCCTCACACAGGGACTGACTGGTCCTCACACAGGGACTGACTGGTCCATACACAGGGACTGACTGGTCCATACACAGGGACTGACTGGTCCATACACAGGGACTGACTGGTCCATACACAGGGACTGACTGGTCCTCACACAGGGACTGACTGGTCCATACACAGGGACTGACTGGTCCATACACAGGGACTGACTGGTCCTCACACAGGGACTGACTGGTCCTCACACAGGGACTGACTGGTCCTCACACAGGGACTGACTGGTCCTCACACAGAGACTGACTGGTCCTCACACAGGGACTGACTGGTCCTCACACAGGGACTGACTGGTCCTCACACAGGGACTGACTGGTCCTCACACAGTGACTGACTGGTCCATACACAGGGACTGACTGGTCCTCACACAGGGACTGACTGGTCCTCACACAGTGACTGACTGGTCCACACACAGAGACTGACTGGTCCTCACACAGGGACTGACTGGTCCTCACACAGAGACTGACTGGTCCATACACAGGGACTGACTGGTCCTCACACAGGGACTGACTGGTCCTCACACAGAGACTGACTGGTCCTCACACAGGGACTGACTGGTCCTCACACAGGGACTGACTGGTCCATACACAGGGACTGACTGGTCCATACACAGGGACTGACTGGTCCATACACAGGGACTGACTGGTCCATACACAGGGACTGACTGGTCCTCACACAGGGACTGACTGGTCCATACACAGGGACTGACTAGTCCATACACAGGGACTGACTGGTCCTCACACAGAGACTGACTGGTCCTCACACAGGGACTGACTGGTCCATACACAGGGACTGACTGGTCCACACACAGGGACTGACTGGTCCATACACAGGGACTGACTGGTCCTCACACAGGGACTGACTGGTCCATACACAGGGACTGACTGGTCCATACACAGGGACTGACTGGTCCATACACAGGGACTGACTGGTCCTCACACAGGGACTGACTGGTCCATACACAGGGACTGACTGGTCCTCACACAGGGACTGACTGGTCCATACACAGGGACTGACTGGTCCATACACAGGGACTGACTGGTCCATACACAGGGACTGACTGGTCCATACACAGGGACTGACTGGTCCTCACACAGGGACTGACTGGTCCATACACAGGGACTGACTGGTCCATACACAGAGACTGACTGGTCCATACACAGGGACTGACTGGTCCACACACAGGGACTGACTGGTCCATACACAGGGACTGACTGGTCCTCACACAGGGACTGACTGGTCCATACACAGGGACTGACTGGTCCATACACAGGGACTGACTGGTCCATACACAGGGACTGACTGGTCCTCACACAGAGACTGACTGGTCCATACACAGGGACTGACTGGTCCATACACAGGGACTGACTGGTCCATACACAGGGACTGACTGGTCCTCACACAGAGACTGACTGGTCCTCACACAGGGGCTGACTGGTCCATACACAGGGACTGACTGGTCCATACACAGGGACTGACTGGTCCTCACACAGAGACTGACTGGTCCTCACACAGAGACTGACTGGTCCTCACACAGAGACTGACTGGTCCTCACACAGGGACTGACTGGTCCTCACACAGAGACTGACTGGTCCTCACACAGGGACTGACTGGTCCTCACACAGGGACTGACTGGTCCATACACAGGGACTGACTGGTCCACACACAGAGACTGACTGGTCCTCACACAGGGACTGACTGGTCCTCACACAGAGACTGACTGGTCCTCACACAGGGACTGACTGGTCCATACACAGGGACTGACTGGTCCATACACAGGGACTGACTGGTCCTCACACAGAGACTGACTGGTCCTCACACAGGGACTGACTGGTCCTCACACAGGGACTGACTGGTCCATACACAGGGACTGACTGGTCCTCACACAGAGACTGACTGGTCCTCACACAGGGACTGACTGGTCCTCACACAGGGACTGACTGGTCCACACACAGGGACTGACTGGTCCTCACACAGAGACTGACTGGTCCACACACAGGGACTGACTGGTCCTCACACAGGGACTGACTGGTCCTCACACAGGGACTGACTGGTCCTCACACAGAGACTGACTGGTCCTCACACAGAGACTGACTGGTCCATACACAGAGACTGACTGGTCCTCACACAGAGACTGACTGGTCCACACACAGGGACTGACTGGTCCTCACACAGGGACTGACTGGTCCTCACACAGGGACTGACTGGTCCATACACAGGGACTGACTGGTCCATACACAGAGACTGACTGGTCCTCACACAGGGACTGACTGGTCCATACACAGAGACTGACTGGTCCTCACACAGGGACTGACTGGTCCATACACAGGGACTGACTGGTCCATACACAGGGACTGACTGGTCCATACACAGGGACTGACTGGTCCTCACACAGGGACTGACTGGTCCATACACAGGGACTGACTGGTCCTCACACAGGGACTGACTGGTCCTCACACAGAGACTGACTGGTCCTCACACAGGGACTGACTGGTCCTCACACAGGGACTGACTGGTCCACACACAGGGACTGACTGGTCCTCACACAGGGACTGACTGGTCCACACACAGGGACTGACTGGTCCTCACACAGGGACTGACTGGTCCATACACAGGGACTGACTGGTCCTCACACAGAGACTGACTGGTCCTCACACAGGGACTGACTGGTCCATACACAGAGACTGACTGGTCCATACACAGGGACTGACTGGTCCTCACACAGGGACTGACTGGTCCTCACACAGGGACTGACTGGTCCATACACAGGGACTGACTGGTCCTCACACAGGGACTGACTGGTCCTCACACAGAGACTGACTGGTCCATACACAGAGACTGACTGGTCCATACACAGGGACTGACTGGTCCATACACAGGGACTGACTGGTCCTCACACAGGGACTGACTGGTCCATACACAGGTACTGACTGATCCATACACAGGTACTGACTGGTCCTCACACAGGGACTGACTGGTCCTCACACAGGGGCTGACTGGTCCATACACAGGGACTGACTGGTCCATACACAGGGACTGACTGGTCCTCACACAGGGACTGACTGGTCCATACACAGAGACTGACTGGTCCATACACAGGGACTGACTGGTCCTCACACAGAGACTGACTGGTCCTCACACAGAGACTGACTGGTCCTCACACAGGGACTGACTGGTCCTCACACAGGGACTGACTGGTCCTCACACAGAGACTGACTGGTCCTCACACAGGGACTGACTGGTCCTCACACAGAGACTGACTGGTCCACACACAGGGACTGACTGGTCCTCACACAGGGACTGACTGGTCCTCACACAGAGACTGACTGGTCCTCACACAGGGACTGACTGGTCCTCACACAGGGACTGACTGGTCCTCACACAGGGACTGACTGGTCCTCACACAGAGACTGACTGGTCCTCACACAGGGACTGACTGGTCCTCACACAGGGACTGACTGGTCCATACACAGGGACTGACTGGTCCATACACAGGGACTGACTGGTCCATACACAGGGACTGACTGGTCCATACACAGGGACTGACTGGTCCTCACACAGGGACTGACTGGTCCATACACAGGGACTGACTGGTCCATACACAGGGACTGACTGGTCCTCACACAGGGACTGACTGGTCCTCACACAGGGACTGACTGGTCCTCACACAGAGACTGACTGGTCCTCACACAGGGACTGACTGGTCCTCACACAGGGACTGACTGGTCCTCACACAGGGACTGACTGGTCCTCACACAGTGACTGACTGGTCCATACACAGGGACTGACTGGTCCTCACACAGGGACTGACTGGTCCTCACACAGTGACTGACTGGTCCACACACAGAGACTGACTGGTCCTCACACAGGGACTGACTGGTCCTCACACAGAGACTGACTGGTCCATACACAGGGACTGACTGGTCCTCACACAGGGACTGACTGGTCCTCACACAGAGACTGACTGGTCCTCACACAGGGACTGACTGGTCCTCACACAGGGACTGACTGGTCCATACACAGGGACTGACTGGTCCATACACAGGGACTGACTGGTCCATACACAGGGACTGACTGGTCCATACACAGGGACTGACTGGTCCTCACACAGGGACTGACTGGTCCATACACAGGGACTGACTGGTCCATACACAGGGACTGACTGGTCCTCACACAGAGACTGACTGGTCCTCACACAGGGACTGACTGGTCCATACACAGGGACTGACTGGTCCACACACAGGGACTGACTGGTCCATACACAGGGACTGACTGGTCCTCACACAGGGACTGACTGGTCCATACACAGGGACTGACTGGTCCATACACAGGGACTGACTGGTCCATACACAGGGACTGACTGGTCCTCACACAGGGACTGACTGGTCCATACACAGGGACTGACTGGTCCTCACACAGGGACTGACTGGTCCATACACAGGGACTGACTGGTCCATACACAGGGACTGACTGGTCCATACACAGGGACTGACTGGTCCATACACAGGGACTGACTGGTCCTCACACAGGGACTGACTGGTCCATACACAGGGACTGACTGGTCCATACACAGAGACTGACTGGTCCATACACAGGGACTGACTGGTCCACACACAGGGACTGACTGGTCCATACACAGGGACTGACTGGTCCTCACACAGGGACTGACTGGTCCATACACAGGGACTGACTGGTCCTCACACAGGGACTGACTGGTCCATACACAGGGACTGACTGGTCCATACACAGAGACTGACTGGTCCATACACAGGGACTGACTGGTCCACACACAGGGACTGACTGGTCCATACACAGGGACTGACTGGTCCTCACACAGGGACTGACTGGTCCATACACAGGGACTGACTGGTCCATACACAGGGACTGACTGGTCCATACACAGGGACTGACTGGTCCTCACACAGAGACTGACTGGTCCATACACAGGGACTGACTGGTCCATACACAGGGACTGACTGGTCCATACACAGGGACTGACTGGTCCTCACACAGAGACTGACTGGTCCTCACACAGGGGCTGACTGGTCCATACACAGGGACTGACTGGTCCATACACAGGGACTGACTGGTCCTCACACAGAGACTGACTGGTCCTCACACAGAGACTGACTGGTCCTCACACAGAGACTGACTGGTCCTCACACAGGGACTGACTGGTCCTCACACAGAGACTGACTGGTCCTCACACAGGGACTGACTGGTCCTCACACAGGGACTGACTGGTCCATACACAGGGACTGACTGGTCCACACACAGAGACTGACTGGTCCTCACACAGGGACTGACTGGTCCTCACACAGAGACTGACTGGTCCTCACACAGGGACTGACTGGTCCATACACAGGGACTGACTGGTCCATACACAGGGACTGACTGGTCCTCACACAGAGACTGACTGGTCCTCACACAGGGACTGACTGGTCCTCACACAGGGACTGACTGGTCCATACACAGGGACTGACTGGTCCTCACACAGGGACTGACTGGTCCTCACACAGGGACTGACTGGTCCTCACACAGAGACTGACTGGTCCACACACAGGGACTGACTGGTCCTCACACAGGGACTGACTGGTCCTCACACAGGGACTGACTGGTCCTCACACAGAGACTGACTGGTCCTCACACAGAGACTGACTGGTCCATACACAGAGACTGACTGGTCCTCACACAGAGACTGACTGGTCCACACACAGGGACTGACTGGTCCTCACACAGGGACTGACTGGTCCTCACACAGGGACTGACTGGTCCATACACAGGGACTGACTGGTCCATACACAGAGACTGACTGGTCCTCACACAGGGACTGACTGGTCCATACACAGAGACTGACTGGTCCTCACACAGGGACTGACTGGTCCATACACAGGGACTGACTGGTCCATACACAGGGACTGACTGGTCCATACACAGGGACTGACTGGTCCTCACACAGGGACTGACTGGTCCATACACAGGGACTGACTGGTCCTCACACAGGGACTGACTGGTCCTCACACAGAGACTGACTGGTCCATACACAGGGACTGACTGGTCCTCACACAGGGACTGACTGGTCCATACACAGAGACTGACTGGTCCTCACACAGGGACTGACTGGTCCATACACAGGGACTGACTGGTCCTCACACAGGGACTGACTGGTCCTCACACAGGGACTGACTGGTCCACACACAGGGACTGACTGGTCCATACACAGGGACTGACTGGTCCATACACAGGGACTGACTGGTCCTCACACAGGGACTGACTGGTCCATACACAGGGACTGACTGGTCCATACACAGGGACTGACTGGTCCTCACACAGGGACTGACTGGTCCTCACACAGGGACTGACTGGTCCTCACACAGAGACTGACTGGTCCTCACACAGGGACTGACTGGTCCTCACACAGGGACTGACTGGTCCTCACACAGGGACTGACTGGTCCTCACACAGTGACTGACTGGTCCATACACAGGGACTGACTGGTCCTCACACAGGGACTGACTGGTCCTCACACAGTGACTGACTGGTCCACACACAGAGACTGACTGGTCCTCACACAGGGACTGACTGGTCCTCACACAGAGACTGACTGGTCCATACACAGGGACTGACTGGTCCTCACACAGGGACTGACTGGTCCTCACACAGAGACTGACTGGTCCTCACACAGGGACTGACTGGTCCTCACACAGGGACTGACTGGTCCATACACAGGGACTGACTGGTCCATACACAGGGACTGACTGGTCCATACACAGGGACTGACTGGTCCATACACAGGGACTGACTGGTCCTCACACAGGGACTGACTGGTCCATACACAGGGACTGACTGGTCCATACACAGGGACTGACTGGTCCTCACACAGAGACTGACTGGTCCTCACACAGGGACTGACTGGTCCATACACAGGGACTGACTGGTCCACACACAGGGACTGACTGGTCCATACACAGGGACTGACTGGTCCTCACACAGGGACTGACTGGTCCATACACAGGGACTGACTGGTCCATACACAGGGACTGACTGGTCCATACACAGGGACTGACTGGTCCTCACACAGGGACTGACTGGTCCATACACAGGGACTGACTGGTCCTCACACAGGGACTGACTGGTCCATACACAGGGACTGACTGGTCCATACACAGGGACTGACTGGTCCATACACAGGGACTGACTGGTCCATACACAGGGACTGACTGGTCCTCACACAGGGACTGACTGGTCCATACACAGGGACTGACTGGTCCATACACAGAGACTGACTGGTCCATACACAGGGACTGACTGGTCCACACACAGGGACTGACTGGTCCATACACAGGGACTGACTGGTCCTCACACAGGGACTGACTGGTCCATACACAGGGACTGACTGGTCCATACACAGGGACTGACTGGTCCATACACAGGGACTGACTGGTCCTCACACAGAGACTGACTGGTCCATACACAGGGACTGACTGGTCCATACACAGGGACTGACTGGTCCATACACAGGGACTGACTGGTCCTCACACAGAGACTGACTGGTCCTCACACAGGGGCTGACTGGTCCATACACAGGGACTGACTGGTCCATACACAGGGACTGACTGGTCCTCACACAGAGACTGACTGGTCCTCACACAGAGACTGACTGGTCCTCACACAGAGACTGACTGGTCCTCACACAGGGACTGACTGGTCCTCACACAGAGACTGACTGGTCCTCACACAGGGACTGACTGGTCCTCACACAGGGACTGACTGGTCCATACACAGGGACTGACTGGTCCACACACAGAGACTGACTGGTCCTCACACAGGGACTGACTGGTCCTCACACAGAGACTGACTGGTCCTCACACAGGGACTGACTGGTCCATACACAGGGACTGACTGGTCCATACACAGGGACTGACTGGTCCTCACACAGAGACTGACTGGTCCTCACACAGGGACTGACTGGTCCTCACACAGGGACTGACTGGTCCATACACAGGGACTGACTGGTCCTCACACAGGGACTGACTGGTCCTCACACAGGGACTGACTGGTCCTCACACAGAGACTGACTGGTCCACACACAGGGACTGACTGGTCCTCACACAGGGACTGACTGGTCCTCACACAGGGACTGACTGGTCCTCACACAGAGACTGACTGGTCCTCACACAGAGACTGACTGGTCCATACACAGAGACTGACTGGTCCTCACACAGAGACTGACTGGTCCACACACAGGGACTGACTGGTCCTCACACAGGGACTGACTGGTCCTCACACAGGGACTGACTGGTCCATACACAGGGACTGACTGGTCCATACACAGAGACTGACTGGTCCTCACACAGGGACTGACTGGTCCATACACAGAGACTGACTGGTCCTCACACAGGGACTGACTGGTCCATACACAGGGACTGACTGGTCCATACACAGGGACTGACTGGTCCATACACAGGGACTGACTGGTCCTCACACAGGGACTGACTGGTCCATACACAGGGACTGACTGGTCCTCACACAGGGACTGACTGGTCCTCACACAGAGACTGACTGGTCCATACACAGGGACTGACTGGTCCTCACACAGGGACTGACTGGTCCATACACAGAGACTGACTGGTCCTCACACAGGGACTGACTGGTCCATACACAGGGACTGACTGGTCCTCACACAGGGACTGACTGGTCCTCACACAGGGACTGACTGGTCCACACACAGAGACTGACTGGTCCATACACAGGGACTGACTGGTCCTCACACAGAGACTGACTGGTCCATACACAGGGACTGACTGGTCCTCACACAGAGACTGACTGGTCCTCACACAGGGACTGACTGGTCCATACACAGGGACTGACTGGTCCATACACAGGGACTGACTGGTCCATACACAGGGACTGACTGGTCCTCACACAGGGACTGACTGGTCCTCACACAGGGACTGACTGGTCCATACACAGGGGGGACTGGTCCTCAAATCCTCCTGCCCAGCTTTGCTGCATTTCCCTCAATGCTCTGATTCTAAGAAGGATCTGCTGCTCACGCCTGGCTCCCAAACAAGGATTCTTTAAAAACGCCGCTCCGGCTGCCACGCCGATTTTGTAACTGTGTTGAGTTCTTATTACAAAACATAAAATCCCAATTCAGATATTTTTTAAAAACCTCCCGGGACTGGGAGAGAAGGCGGGAGGGATGGAGTCTTTGAAAGATTTCCACAAGGGGGTGCGAACATTGCTGGGCAAGGGGAGGGCCGGCGTCTGTCGCCGACCCGTTGACCTGAGCGTGTGGCACGGAGGGAGTGGTCCATGCTGTGCGTGTGGGGGGGGGGGGGGTCCTGGAGTCACGTGTAGGCCAGACCGGAGTGAGGACTGCAGATTTCCCTCCGAAAAAGAGACGTTAGTGAACCAGGCGGGTTTTTAACAACAATCGATGACAATTCTATTAATTGAATTTAAATTACACCGGATGGGGGGGGGGTTTCGGCCCCGCGTCCCTTTCTGGATTCCGTTCCGGGGATGTCACCGCTACCCCACCCCGTACGGTTAAAAAGGTTTGTTTTTGGGGGCGTGGGGAGACATTGAAGATTTCTCCTGCGGGATAGCACGGAGGCACAATGGGCTGAATGGACTCTGGCTGCCGCGCAGGCGCAGATTGGGGGAGGGGGCGGGGCGACGTCATCGCGCAGCGAGGGGAGGGGCGCAGTGTCGACCTCACAAATGGAGGGCGGGGCCGGCGTGCTGGCGTCACAGAGGCACGCAGTGGAGGGCGATCCCGGGCACGGCGACCCAGTGGGACGCAGCGGAGGGCGGTGCCGGTGTCACAGAGGCACGTAGCAGGATCGGGGCGGCGAGCTGGCGTCACAGAGGCACGTAGCAGGATGGGGCCGGCGCGCTGGCGTCACAGAGGCACGTTGCAGGTCGGGGCCGGCGCGCCAGTGTCACTGATGCGTCACAAAGGCACGTACCAGGATCGGGGCCGGCGCGCTGGCGTCACAGAGGCACGTTGCAGGTCGGGGCCGGCGCGCTAGTGTCACTGATGCGTCACAGAGGCACGTAGCAGGATCGGGGCCGGCGCGCTGGCGTCACAGAGGCTCGGGGCCGGCGCGCTAGTGTCACAGATGCACGTAGCAGGATCGGGACCGGCGCGTTGGCGTCACAGAGGCACGGTGCAGGATCTGGACCGGCGCGTTGGCGTCACAGAAGCACGTAGCACGATCGGGGCCGGCGCGCAGGCGTCACCGAGAGGCGGGGCCGACGTTGCGCAGCCGCACGGAGGGTCAGACGGAGGGTGAAGTCGGCGCTCCGCAGAGCCAGCGGCAACCACGGATTTCCTGTGGGACAAGCACACCGGGCTGGCCGCCAAGACGGTGAGCGAGTGAGGGAAGGAGCCGGGGTGCGGGGGGTGCGAGCGGAGAGCCGGGAGCCGACCCCCTCCCCGAGCGGCCTCCGCCACAAGATGGCGGCCGGGCTGCCAAATGGCGGCTGCGGCCTGAGAGAGAGACAGCCCATAATATCCACCCTCAAACACCCCATAATACCCACCCCGGGCCTGAGAGAGAGACAGCCCATAATATCCACCCTGAAACACCCCATAATACCCACCCCGGGCCTGAGAGAGAGACAGCCCATAATATCCACCCTGAAACACCCCATAATACCCACCCCGGGCCTGAGAGAGAGACAGCCCATAATATCCACCCTCAAACACCCCATAATACCCACCCCGGGGACCGAGAGAGAGACAGCCCATAATATCCACCCTGAAACACCCCATAATACCCACCCCGGGGCCTGAGAGAGACAGCCCATAATATCCACCCTGAAACACCCCATAATACCCACCCCGGGGCCTGAGAGAGAGACAGCCCATAATATCCACCCTCAAACACCCCATAATACCCACCCCGGGGCCTGAGAGAGACAGCCCATAATATCCACCCTGAAACACCCCATAATACCCACCCCGGGCCTGAGAGAGAGACAGCCCATAATATCCACCCTGAAACACCCCATAATACCCACCCCGGGCCTGAGAGAGAGACAGCCCATAATATCCACCCTCAAACACCCCATAATACCCACCGCGGGCCTGAGAGAGAGACAGCCCATAATATCCACCCTCATACATCCCATAATACCCACCCCGGGCCTGAGAGAGAGACAGCCCATAATATCCACCCTCAAACACCCCATAATACCCAGCCCGGGGCCTGAGAGAGACAGCCCATAATATCCACCCTGAAACACCCCATAATACCCACCCCGGGCCTGAGAGAGAGACAGCCCATAATATCCACCCTCAAACACCCCATAATACCCAGCCCGGGGCCTGAGAGAGACAGCCCATAATATCCACCCTCAAACACCCCATAATACCCACCCCGGGGCCTGAGAGAGAGACAGCCCATAATATCCACCCTGAAACACCCCATAATACCCACCCTGGGCCTGAGAGAGAGGCAGCCCATAATATCCACCCTGAAACACCCCATAATACCCACCCTGGGCCTGAGAGAGAGACAGCCCATAATATCCACCCTCAAACACCCCATAATACCCAACCTGGGCCTGAGAGAGAGACAGCCCATAATATCCACCCTGAAACACCCCATAATACCCACCCCGGGCCTGAGAGAGAGACAGCCCATAATATCCACCCTCAAACACCCCATAATATCCACCCCGGGCCTGAGAGAGAGACAGCCCATAATATCCACCCTCAAACACCCCATAATACCCAACCTGGGCCTGAGAGATGAACAGCCCATAATATCCACCCTCAAACACCCCATAATACCCACCCCGGGCCTGAGAGAGAGACAGCCCATAATATCCACCCTCAAACACCCCATAATACCCACCCCGGGCCTGAGAGAGAGACAGCCCATAATATCCACCCTCATACATCCCATAATACCCACCCCGGGCCTGAGAGAGAGACAGCCCATAATATCCACCCTCAAACACCCCATAATACCCACCCCGGGCCTGAGAGAGAGACAGCCCATAATATCCACCCTCAAACACCCCATAATACCCAGCCCGGGGCCTGAGAGAGAGAGACAGCCCATAATATCCACCCTCAAACACCCCATAATACCCACCCCGGGCCTGAGAGAGAGACAGCCCATAATATCCACCCTCAAACACCCCATAATACCCACCCCGGGCCTGAGAGAGAGACAGCCCATAATATCCACCCTGAAACACCCCATAATACCCACCCCGGGGCCTGAGAGAGAGATACAGCCCATAATATCCACCCTGAAACACCCCATAATACGCACCCCGGGCCTGAGAGAGAGACAGCCCATAATATCCACCCTCAAACACCCCATAATACCCACCCCGGGCCTGAGAGAGAGACAGCCCATAATATCCACCCTCAAACACCCCATAATACCCACCCCGGGCCTGAGAGAGAGACAGCCCATAATATCCACCCTCAAACACCCCATAATACCCACCCCGGGCCTGAGAGAGAGACAGCCCATAATATCCACCCTGAAACACCCCATAATACCCACCCTGGGCCTGAGAGAGAGACAGCCCATAATATCCACCCTCAAACATCCCATAATACCCACCCCGGGGCCTGAGAGAGAGACAGCCCATAATATCCACCCTCAAACACCCCATAATATCCACCCCGGGACTGAGAGAGATACAGCCCATAATATCCACCCTCAAACACCCCATAATACCCACCCCGGGGCCTGAGAGAGAGACAGCCCATAATATCCACCCTGAAACACCCCATAATACCCACCCCGGGCCTGAGAGAGAGACAGCCCAAAATATCCACCCTGAAACACCCCATAATACCCACCCCGGGCCCGAGAGAGAGAGACAGCCCATAATATCCACCCTGAAACAGCCCATAATACCCACCCCGGGCCTGAGAGAGAGACAGCCCATAATATCCACCCTGAAACACCCCATAATACCCACCCCGGGGCCCGAGAGAGAGACAGCCCATAATATCCACCCTCAAACACCCCATAATACCCACCCCGGGGCCTGAGAGAGAGACAGCCCATAATATCCACCCTGAAACAGCCCATAATACCCACCCCGGGCCTGAGAGAGAGGCAGCCCATAATATCCACCCTCAAACACCCCATAATACCCACCCTGGGACCCGAGAGAGAGACAGCCCATAATATCCACCCTGAAACACCCCATAATACCCGCCCCGGCCCGAGAGAGAGACAGCCCATAATACCCACCCCGGGCCTGAGAGAGAGGCAGCCCATAATATCCACCCTCAAACACCCCATAATACCCACCCCGGGGCCTGAGAGAGAGACAGCCCATAATATCCACCCTGAAACACCCCATAATACCCACCCCGGGGCCCGAGAGAGAGACAGCCCATAATATCCACCCTCAAACACCCCATAATACCCACCCTGGGACCCGAGAGAGAGACAGCCCATAATATCCACCCTCAAACACCCCATAATACCCACCCCGGCCCGAGAGAGAGACAGCCCATAATATCCACCCTGAAACACCCCATAATACCCACCCCGGGACCCGAGAGAGAGACAGCCCATAATATCCACCCTGAAACACCCCATAATACCCACCACGGGCCCGAGAGAGAGAGACAGCCCATAATATCCACCCTCAAACACCCCATAATACCCACCCCGGGCCTGAGAGAGAGAGACAGCCCATAATATCCACCCTCAAACACCCCATAATACCCACCCCGGGCCTGAGAGAGAGACAGCCCATAATATCCACCCTCAAACACCCCATAATACCCACCCCGGGCCTGAGAGAGAGACAGCCCATAATATCCACCCTGAAACACCCCATAATACCCACCCCGGGCCTGAGAGAGAGACAGCCCATAATATCCACCCTGAAACACCCCATAATACCCACCCCGGGCCTGAGAGAGAGACAGCCCATAATATCCACCCTGAAACACCCCATAATATCCACCCTCAAACACCCCATAATACCCACCCCGGGCCTGAGAGAGAGACAGCCCATAATATCCACCCTGAAACACCCCATAATACCCACCCCGGGCCTGAGAGAGAGACAGCCCATAATATCCACCCTGAAACACCCCATAATACCCACCCCGGGCCTGAGAGAGAGACAGCCCATAATATCCACCCTGAAACACCCCATAATACCCACCCCGGGCCCGAGAGAGAGAGACAGCCCATAATATCCACTCTGAAACACCCCATAATACCCACGCCGGGGCCTGAGAGAGAGACAGCCCATAATATCCACCCTGAAACACCCCATAATACCCACCCCGGGCCTGAGAGAGAGACAGCCCATAATAGCCACCCTCAAACACCCCATAATACCCACCCCGGGACCTGAGAGAGAGACAGCCCATAATACCCACCCTGAAACACCCCATAATACCCACGCCGGGGTTTGAGAGAGAGACAGCCCATAATATCCACCCTGAAACACCCCATAATACCCACCCTGAAACACCCCATAATACCCACCCCGGGGCCCGAGAGAGAGACAGCCCATAATATCCACCCTGAAACACCCCATAATACCCACCCCGGGCCAGAGAGACAGACAGCCCATAATATCCACCCTGAAACACCCCATAATACTCACCCCGGGACCTGAGAGAGAGACAGCCCATAATACCCACCCTGAAACACCCCATAATACCCACGCCGGGGCCTGAGAGAGAGACAGCCCATAATATCCACCCTGAAACACCCCATAATACCCACCCCGGTGCCTGAGAGAGAGACAGCCCATAATACCCACCCTGAAACACTCCATAATTCCCATCCCGGGGCCTGAGAGAGAGACAGCCCATAATATCCACCCTGAAACACCCCATAATATCCACCCTGAAACACCCCATAATACCCACCCCGGGGCCCGAGAGAGAGACAGCCCATAATATCGACCCTGAAACACCCCATAATACCCACCCCGGGCCCGAGAGACAGACAGCCCATAATATCCACCCTGAAACACCCCATAATACCCACGCCGGGGCCTGAGAGAGAGACAGCCCATAATATCCACCATGCAACACCCCATAATACCCAGCCCGGGACCTGAGAGAGAGACAGCCCATAATATCCACCCTGAAACACCCCATAATACCCACCCTGAAACACCCCATAATACCCACCCCGGGGCCCGAGAGAGAGACAGCCCATAATATCCACCCTGAAACACCCCATAATACCCACCCCGGGCCAGAGAGACAGACAGCCCATAATACCCACCCTGAAACACCCCATAATACCCACCCCGGGGCCTGAGAGAGAGACAGCCCATAATATCCACCCTGAAACACCCCATAATACCCACCCCGGGGCCCGAGAGAGAGACAGCCCATAATACCCACCCCGGGGCCTGAGAGAGAGACAGCCCATAATATCCACCCTGAAACACCCCATAATAACCACCCCGGGAGAGAGACAGCCCATAATATCCACCCTGAAACACCCCATAATACGCACCCCGGGGCCAGAGAGAGAGAGACAGCCCATAATATCCACCCTGAAACACCCCATAATACCCACCCCGGGGCCCGAGAGACAGACAGCCCATAATATCCACCCTGAAACACCCCATAATACCCACGCCGGGGCCTGAGAGAGAGACAGCCCATAATATCCACCCTGAAACACCCCATAATACCCAGCCCGGGACCTGAGAGAGAGACAGCCCATAATATCCACCCTGAAACACCCCATAATACCCACCCCGGGCCCGAGAGAGAGACACCCCATAATACCCACCCCGGTGCCTGAGAGAGAGACAGCCCATAATACCCACACGGAAACACCCCATAATACCCATCCCGGGGCCTGAGAGAGAGACAGCCCATAATATCCACCCTGAAACACCCCATAATACCCACCCCATGCCTGAGAGAGAGACAGCCCATAATACCCATCCTGAAACACCCCATAATACCCACCCCAGGGCCTGAGAGAGAGACAGCCCATAATATCCACCCTGAAACACCCCATAATACCCACCCCGGGGCCCGAGAGAGGGAGACAGCCCATAATATCCACCCTGAAACACCCCATAATATCCACCCTGAAACACCCCATAATACCCACCCCGGGGCCCGAGAGAGAGACATCCCATAATATCCACCCTGAAACACCCCATAATACCCAGCCCGGGACCTGAGAGAGAGACAGCCCATAATATCCACCCTGAAACACCCCATAATATCCACCCCGGGCCCGAGAGAGAGACAGCCCATAATATCCACCCTGAAACACCCCATAATACCCACCCCGGGGCCTGAGAGAGAGACAGCCCATAATATCCACCCTGAAACACCCCATAATACCCACCCTGGGCCTGAGAGAGAGACAACCCATAATATCCACCCTGAAACACCCCATATTACCCACCACGGGGCCTGAGAGAGAGACAGCCCATAATATCCACCCTCAAACACCCCATAATACCCACCCCGGGCCTGAGAGAAAGACAGCCCATAATATCCACCCCGGGGCCTGAGAGAGAGACAGCCCATAATATCCACCCTGAAACACCCCGTAATCCCCACCCCGGGGCATGAGAGAGAGACAGCCCATAATATCCACCCCATAATACCCACCCCGGGGCCTGAGAGAGAGACAGCCCATAATATCCACCCTGAAACACCCCATAATACCCGCCCCGGCCCGAGAGAGTGAGACAGCCCATAATATCCACCCTGAAACAGCCCATAATACCCACCCCGGGCCTGAGAGACAGACAGCCCATAATATCCACCCTCAAACACCCCATAATACCCACCCCGGGCCCGAGAGAGAGGCAGCCCATAATATCCACCCCGGGGCCTGAGAGAGAGACAGCCAATAATATCCACCCTAAAACACCCCATAATACCCGCCCCGGGGCCTGAGAGAGACAGCCCATAATATCCACCCTAAAACACCCCATAATACCCACCCCGGGCCTGAGAGAGAGACAGCCCATAATATCCACACTCAAACACCCCATAATACCCACCCCGGGGCCTGAGAGAGAGACAGCCCATAATATCCACCCTGAAACACCCCATAATACCCACCCCGGGCCTGAGAGTGAGACAGCCCATAATATCCACCCTCAAACAGCCCATAATACCCACCCCGGGGCCTGAGAGAGAGACAGCCCATAATATCCACCCTGAAACAGCCCATAATACCCACCCCGGGCCTGAGAGAGAGACAGCCCATAATATCCACCCTGAAACACCCCATAATACCCACCCCGGGCCTGAGAGAGAGACAGCCCATAATATCCACCCTGAAATAGCCCATAATACCCACCCCGGGCCTGAGAGAGAGACAGCCCATAATATCCACCCTGAAACACCCCATAATACCCACCCCGGGCCTGAGAGAGAGACAGCCCATAATATCCACCCTGAAACACCCCATAATACCCACCCTGGGCCTGAGAGAGAGACAGCCCATAATATCCACCCTGAAACACCCCATAATACCCACCCCGGGCCTGAGAGAGAGAGACAGGCCATAATATACCCCAATACAGCCCATAATATACCCCAATACAGCCCATAATATACCCCAATACAGCCCATAATATACCCCAATACACCCCATAATATACCCCAATACACCCCATAATATACCCCAATACATCCCACAATATACCCCAATACAGCCCATAATATACCCCAACACACCCCATAATAGACCCCAACACACCCCATAATAGACCCCAATACAGCCCATAATATACCCCAATACACCCCATAATATACCCCAATACACCCCATAATATACCCCAATACACCCTATAATATACCCCAATACAGCCCATAATTTACCCCAATACAGCCCATAATATACCTCAATACAGCCCATAATATACCCCAATACACCCCATAATATACCCCAATACAGCCCATTATAGACCCCAATACACCCCATAATATACCCCAATACAGCCCATAATATACCCCAATACAGCCCATAATATACCCCAATACAGCCCATAATAGACCCCAATACATCCCACAATATACCCCAATACATCCCACAATATACCCCAATACAGCCCATAATATACCCCATAATATACCCCAACACACCCCATAATATACCCCAATACACCCCATAATATACCCCAATACAGCCCATAATATACCCCAATACATCCCACAATATACCCCAATACAGCCCACAATATACCCAATACAGCCCATAATATACCCCAATACATCCTTATTAGCCACAACTGCCTAACGAACACCCTGATTACCCCCCCCCCCCCCCCCCAATACTCCAGTGAGTGAGGAGCAGAGAGAGCGGCACACACCCTATTACCCCTCTCTCTCCCCCCCCCCCCCCCCCCCGCCCGAGAGAACCTCCCCATCACTATTGTGTGTTCCTCTTTCTCTCCCCCTCCCCCCCCCCCCCCCCCCCATCACTCTGGTGTGTTACCCCCCCTTCACGCTTGTGTGTTCTGCACTCCGGTGAGCCGTCGTCTCGCCCCCCCCCCCCCCCAAAGGAAGTACCTTTTCAGTCTGTTTGATATGGAGCCTGGATGTTTTCATTATTGGTGATAAAAGTCTTATTCTAGGCCACGTCTAACAGAACAGTAGCAACGTTCAGTTATTAAACTGCAATAGCACCTTTCCTCAAAGACAGGCTGGGTTTGCTTGTAAAAGAATGGAATAGGAAGAGTCCGACCGTTCATCTCGTCAAAAGTGTTCACTCCGCCTCCATTTCACCCAGCACCATCTTTTGCAGATGCCTCGATTGAGGCGGTACCGTTCGTCAGACCGGGAGAGTCGGGACAGTTATCACGATCGTTACAGAAGAAGTCGGAGGGGGAGGCGGAGGTCGCGGTCTCGTTCGAGGAGCAGTGACAGAGACAGACGGCACAGGAATGAAAGTTACATCAGATCCAGGAGGTTTGTAAGCTTTCTCGCCAGTGGGCCAATCTGAAATCTGGCTGTCTTTCTTGCTTGTTACCTGCCCTGTGTCAAAAACAGCATAAATGTACGGGTGCACAACTCCTCATCCCTGCTCACTGTGTAAGAGTCCTTCCCGTGTATTTCCTGTGTTCCCATTTGTTTGTATTATTTTGGTCCGTGGACCCATAAACAGAATATTCAACGTTGTAGCAGCTTGCTGGCCAGGACATTGTGCTCCCAGGTTTTGTATTTTGGAGAGGGGACACCAGACTCCTCGGCACCGAGTGGATCTTGGGAACCAGCTTTGAAGGGACTCTGTCCGGTTGGTTAACTGCCAACCGGTGGGTGGGCCAGGGATACTGTATCTGACAACAATCAGTGATTGGTTCCTGTGTGAGACAACTCGGCTCTCTCTCTCTCTCCGCTGAAGTGAAAGAATTGCTCTGGAAACAGTGCGTGCCCGGCACGTCCTTTGCTGTAAACCTGAAATGATGCTGGGTCTGCAGAGGAAGTAGACCACCTCGCCAGAGAAAACCATCTTAAGCCTAGAAGGAAGAAGTATCAAAACAAAAACCTGAAGTTCAGAAAGACATTGACTGGAACTAAGTCATCCCGGCGTATCAAAGATCCTAATCCTTTTATTTTTATTATTTTTGTTCCCTTTCCACCACACTTTCCCCGCTGTTGTTTGTGTCTGTATCTGTGTGTGTGCGTGTATATAGAGAGTGGGGCGAGTTAGAAAGGGGTAGTAGATAGTGAGTTACATTTTCTGTCTGATTAATTACAATATTGTTGATAATAAAAGGTTACTGGTGCCTTAACTTGGTGACTAGATTATTGGGCTCAACCAAGGACCTCTGGTATTTTAAATGAAATCTAATTTCACCGGTGTTGGGACTCCGGGTCAAGTCCGGCTGGAATTGACTGCGCTCAAGGCCAGGGTGTCATAGATACATAGAGGATAGGAGCAGGAGGAGGCCTTTTGGCCCTTCGAGCCTGCTCCGCCATTCATCACCATCATGGCTGATCATCCAACTCAATAGCCTAATCCTGCTTTCTCCCCATAGCCTTTGATCCCATTCTCCCCAAGTGCTATATCCAGCCGCCTCTTGCATATATTTAATGATTTAGCATCAACTACTTCCTGTGGGAATGAATTCCACAGGCTCACCACTCTTTGGGTGAAGAAATGTCTCCTTATCTCTGTCCAAAATGGTTTACCCTGAATCCTCAGACTGTGACCCTTGGTTCTGGACACACCCATCATTGGTAACACCTTCCCTGCATCTACCCTGTCTAGTCCTGTCAGAATTTTATAAGTCTCTATGAGATCCCCCCTCATTCTTCTGAACTCCAGCGAGAACAATCCCAACCTGGTCAATCTCTCCTCGTATGACATTCCCGCCATCCCTGGAATCAGTCTGGTAAACCTTCGCTGCTCTCCCTCGAGAGCAAAAACATCCTTCCTCAGAGAAGGAGACCAAAACTGCCCACAATACTCCAGGTGTGGCCTCACCAAGGCCCTGTATAATTGCAGCGACACATCCCTGCTTCTATACTCAAAACCTCTCGCAATGAAGGCCAACATACCATTAGCCTTCTTTACCGCCTGCTGCACCTGCAGCTTACCTTCAGCGACTGGTGCACAAGGACGCCCAGGTCCCGCTCACACTCCCCTCTCCCAATTTACAACCATTCAGGGAGTAATCTGGTTTCCTGTTTTTGCTTCCAAAGTGAATAACCTCACACTTATCCAAATTATACTGCATCTGCCATTGATTTGCCCACTCGCCCAACCTGTCCAGATCATGCTGTAGGATCTCTGCATCCTCGTCACAGTTCACCCGCCCAACTTGGTATCAGCTGCAAACTTTGAGATGTTACATTTTGTTCCCTCATCCAAATCATTAATATATATTGTGAATAGCTGGGGTCCCAGCACCGATCCCTGTGGTACCCCACTGGTTACTGCCTGCCAATGTGAAAACATTTTTTAAAAATAAATTAGGGTACCCAATTCATTTTTTCCAATTAAGGGGCAATTTAGCGCGGCCAATCCACCTACCCTGCACATCTTTGGGCTGTGGGGGAGACACCCACGCAGACACGGGGAGAATGTGCAAACTCCACACGGACAGTGACCCAGACCCGGGATCGAACCTGGGACCTTGGCGCCGTGAGGCAGCAGTGCTAACCACTGCGCCAGCCAATGTGAAAACATAGTCGGAACGTAGTTTGGGGGCAAGTCCGGCATCTCTGGACCAGTGGCGATTTGGGGTGCAGTCTATATTAAAGCGGCACCAGGTTTGTTAACGCATATCAGGCCGGCTCTGGAAAGCTGCTAAAACCTTTCTTCAGGTGGAGAACCTGCCTCTGGTTTATTTACAAAGGTTTTGAAAAGGCGGGTTAATTGAATTGGCAAGTGAATTAAAATGTAGAGGTGCTGGTTTAAGCTGAGATGGCAGAGATATATGATGTATTAGTTGAGTGCTTCGGTCTGTTAGGAACCGAGGAGGGCCCCGAGCAAGTAGTCCCGATAGTGTAGCGTCAGAAACACCTTCCAGTGGGGAAACCGATCTGGGGCGAATGCGTTTGCAGTTCGAGCATGAGGGAATTTATTTTAAAATGGAGATGCGGGGAAAAAAGAGCTGTTCAGAAGGAAATTGAAATGCGGAAAGTTGATGTGGAAATGGAAAGATGAGAGGCTGGGAAGTTACTCCTCCCTTTTGACTTCCCTTTTGAGGCAATATCAACCTGAAAAGGTTGGAGTCAAAGGCAGAGGTTGAGGGAAGTCAAAAGGGAGGAGTAACTTCCCAGCCCAAATCCTAGTTGCCGATATATTTTGGTACAGGCCCAACCAAAATTTGAGGAAAAGGATGTAGATGTATTCTTCGTGGCGTTTGAAAAAAATAGCAACTCAAAATGGAGTGGCTGGAAGAAAAGTGGACATTTCCCATGCAAAGTAAACTGACTGGTGGGTGGCGAAGTAAGTTTTTATGCTTCCCTGTCGGAGGGAGTGTCTCAGTACTGTGATGAGGTGAAAAAGACTATCCTGGGAGCATACAAATTAGTTCCGGAGGCATATAGGTAAAAGTTTTGGGATTTAAGGAAACAACTTTGAAAAGGATAGACAGTGGGAGAGTGGAAGGAAGGCAGGTAGCCACGGTAAGGAATGGATGGCCTGGGAACGCTCGCAAGATCTCTCCTCAGACCAGGAAGGCACTGAGGGCGGAGGTCAGACTAGAAGGCCTAGTTGCTACCCTTGCAACAAAGTGGGACATGTTTGTTCAGCCTGTTGGAAGTCAAGAAGCAAGCCCGTGGGACTTATTGGGGTTCAAAAGGCGTGTTCTGAAAAGGGAATGAAAGTGGAGAATTCTACAGGCAGACTGTAGCTCTAACTAGAATTTGGAGACCGGAGGTAAACGGTCCTGTGGCAGCAGGCGTGGTGAATGGGGTATACGGGAAATGTGCAGAGTTTTTGTCTGAATGGGAAGATCACCCCGTTTTCATGCATTGCTCTAGCCAAACCCATAAACATTTTAAGGGACACCGGTGCTATGCAAACTCTCACTGGAGAGGGATTTGTTTTCCCTCCTGAGAATTCAATGAAAGTTAAGGTGTTAGTGAATGGGATCAATGGGGATTATATCCAGTTCCATTATAGTAAGTACAATTGGAATGTGATTTATTATCAGGCCCAGTAGTTGTCAGTGGTTAAGATGTCAGTAGACAGAGTGGATTTGCTTTTGGGGAATGATTTGCCAGGGGGGGAAGTTATAACTTTGCCCATGGTTATAGAAAGTCTGAGGGTGGGTAAGGACACAAAACAGTTACAGGAACAGTTTCCAGATGTTTTCCAGTGGTGACCAGGGCAATGGATAAATAACTTCCACCACCAGAGATTGATGTCACGCCACCATCGGATGGTAGAATAGTCAAAACCATGAGGACGAGGATAATTCAAGGGTTCAGTGGGACTTCATTAATTGAGGCCCAGGAGGCAGACCCAGAGTTACATCGATTAGCGCAGTCAGCTTTCTCAGAAGTTAGGGCTGAGGGGGCGATTATGTTAACGGTTGTTCATCCGATAGTGGTACCGTCCAAATATCGGGGGGAAATCCTGCGGGTAACACATGAGATACCAATGGCAGGACATGTGGGAAATCCGAAAACTCATGCATTTCACCTATATAACCTGTCATACCTGTTGGGCAATAGATAAACCACAACATGATTAGACTAGCACCTTGTTGATACCCATACCTGTGTTTGAAGAACCAGTTAGTCTGGTATTAGTAGATTGTGTAGGGCCATTGCCTGAGACAAAGGCAGGGCAGGGCATCAGTACATTCTTACGGTCATGGTTCTGACCACCCGATTTCCGGAAGCTGCAACAGCAGTAATGGAAATGGTGTTGCGGTTTTTCACATGGCCTACCCTTCGGGGCACAATCTGACTGGGGTTTAACTTTTCTAAAATGTTCCAGGGCATAATTCATAGTTTAGGCATCAAGCAACTACCGCGACCCAAACTCTGGGAGCCTTGGAGAGCCGACATCATTGCCGTCTATTGCCGTGCATGTCCAAGCGATGTTTCTGCTATTTGGCACCAGGGATTCTCCAAGGAAATGTACTGGATTTGCCCCATTTGAATTGGAATGTGGTCGTGAAGTTACGGCATCTATTAAAGTAGATGAAAAAGAGGTTTCTAAAACAAGGAGATGAATCCTCTATGTTGCATTGTGTGACCACGTTTCTGGAAAGACTCACAAGGAGCATGTCCGGGTTCCCAAGAGCATTTAAAGGATTCGGGAGCAAGAATGAAAAAACAGTCAAACGGTACTGGTCTATTTTTAAAATTTAGAGTGCCCAATTCTTTCCCAACTAAGGGGGAATTTAACGTGGCCAATCCACCTACCCTGCACATCTTTGGGATGTGGGGGTGAGACCCACACAGACACGGGGAGAATGTACAAACTCCACACGGACAGTGACCCAGAGCCTGGATCGAACCTGGGAATTTGCCGCCGTGAGGCAGCAGTGCTAACCACTGCGCCACCGTGCTGCTCGCTCTTTGCTGAATAAAAATCTATCTCCGATTTAAAATTGCCGGTCTTGTTGCCTTTCCGGGGTAAACCTCTGAAAGTGCAATTTAGCGGCCGCTGTCAGTAAGGTGACTTACCTCCTCGATAACTCCAGGCTGTAGGATAAAGGATCAATTATGCCACAGAAATATGTTGAAAAAATATCGTCGGGAAGAAGCTGGGAAGGAACCAGTGAGTCAGGTGGTAAGAACAGTGGAAGAGGGCAGAGATAGTAAGAGTGAGGTTGGAGAAGTGGTTGACAGTTCACAGAGCAACCCTCCTGTGGTTCTACGACTAGCAAATACGATAATACTAGAACGGTTAGAGACTGAGTTTGAAAACTTAGAAGAAGAGCAGTGAAAAGATCTCAATACTGCAAATGCATCAGAAGATTTCGTAGGGCCGGCGGGGTGCACTGCATAAACCAAACATGGCGTAGACGGAGGTGACTCCCAACCCGATGAGGCAGCATCCATATCGACTGGACCCGCAGAAACTGGCTCGGGTAGAATTGGAAATCCATAACGTGCTGCAGGATCATTTCATTGAGCCGAGACTGGAGATCACCGGTCGTGTCGGTACCCAAACCGGATGGGACTACCCAGTTCAGCTGCATCGATTACCAGAAGGTCAATGCCATCACCAAAACGGATTTGTATCTGATTCCCAGGTTGTTGGACTCGGCGGATAGGCAGTGCCTCCTACCTTTCAAAAATCGATTTAACGGGGTATTGGCAGGCTCTCTTAATGCCCAGGGCTAAAGGGATAGCCCTTTGTGACTCCAAAGGGAATTGTAAAGTGATGCTGTTCAGATTTTAAAACGCACCTGTTACATTTCCGTGACTCCTACATCGGGTAGTGGCTAGGGTCCCTAACAGTGTGGTCTATTTGGACGACGTGGTAGTTTACAGTGACGGATGGTGGGGTAATTGGAGTTATTTGAAGAACTGCAGTTGGCAGAGCAAGTTTGAGCTACTTGGGGCATGTTGTGGCCCAGGGACGAGTGGGCCAAGGTCAGGGCATTACTAGATTTCCCCATTCCCAAAACGAAACGGGAAATTGATGTTCCTAGGCATTATCTCCAAAATTTGTACTTCACTTTAATGTAATAGCGATACCTATTGTGCAAACCAGCAGAACTGGTGTGGTACACAGAAGGCCAAAGGGTCCTATTGTTTAACACCCCTGATTTTTCCAAACCCATTAAAATGGCCACGGATGCCAGCGTCCTGTGGGGGTGGGGGCAGTGTTACTACAAGATGACAAGCCAGGAATAGAGAGGCTGGTGGGATACTTTTCAAAAAAACTTAAGTCTGCACCAAAGAGAGTTCTCCACCATTGAGAAGGAAGCCTTGGCATTGCTACCAGCTCTACAGCGAAGTTTCTGTCCGGCATGATGGGTGAAGTCTGACCATAATCCGCTTGCGTTTGTAGAAAAACCTTCAAACTCAGAACGCTAGATTGTTCCGTTAGAGTTTATTGTTGCAACCTTTCAACGTAAAAATTGTACGTGGTTCAATTTAAGTTTGCTACGGACAAAGAAATGGACACGTTGCAAAAAAAAGGTTTTGGGAGAGCGGGTTTTAGTAAAATAAGGCAGGGTCTGGCCAAGTTAGACTGGAAAGAGGTACGTGTGGGGAAACCTACAGGAAAGTAGTGGGGGTGTTCAAAAAAGAAATGGGGAGGGTCCAGACCCAACATGTTCCTTCGAAGGTAATAGGAAGGATTAACAAGCCCAGAGAACCATGGATGACCAGAGACAGTCAGGATACGATGAGAAGGGAAAAAGCCTTTTGGCAAATACAAGGGGAGCAAGTCTGCAGAGGCATTAGTGGAGGATAGAGTTTAAGAAAGCAATTAGAGCAAAGAGGGGATATGAGAAAGTTCAGGCTAGTAAAAGTAGAGAAAATTCCATGATTATTAATATCAATGGGAAGTGGGTAACCAGGGCAAGACGAGAGACCAACAGGGAAATCTGGTGGAGCCAGAATCCATTGGTAGGGTGTTAAACGAATACTTCACATTTGTCTTCACCCAAGAGAATGAGGAGGTAGGTATTGAACTCTGGGAGAGAGACTCTGAGGTTATTGAGTGAATCGACACGGAGTGACAAGGTGGTGGCAGGCTTAAAAGTGGACAAATCTCCAGGTCCAGATGAATTGTGTCCCAGGGAGGAGATTGCAGGGGCTCTGACCCAAATGTTTAATCCCCCTCTGGCCATGGGGGAGATGCCAGAGGCCTGGAGAACGGTTAATGTGGTCCCACTATTTGAGAAAGATCACAGACATAAGCCAGGGATCTGTAGCCCAGTGAGTCTCACGTCAATGGTAAGGAAACGTATCATTTCTGCAAATTCTGAAGGAGAGAATCTTGGAGAGGCAAGGTTTGATCAGGAATAGTCAGTGTGGCTTCGTCAGAGGGAGGTCACGCCGAACAAATTTGATTGAATTTTTTGAGGAGGTGACCAGGTGTGTAGATGAGGGTAGTGTAGTTGATGTAGTTTACATGGATTTCAGCAAAGTCTTTGACAAAGTTCCACATGGGAGACTTGTAAAGAAGGTAAATGCACTGGGCTACAGGGGAACTTGACAAGGTGGATTCAAAGCTGGCTGAGCTGTAGGAGACAGAGGGTGATGACAGACGGCTGCGTTAGTGACTGGAAGCCAGTGACCAGTGGGGTACCACAGGGATCCGTGCTGGGCCCCCTATTCGTCATTTATATAAATGACTTGGATGACTATGTTGTCCGGGGGGTTAACAGTGAGGCTGAGTGTCTTGGGGCACAGGAAGATGTAGACGGGATGGTCAAATGGCAGAAAAGTGGCAGATGGAATTTAACCCTGAAAAGTGTGAGGTGTTACACACTGGAAGGAGAAATTTGACAAGAAATAGTCAACGAATGGCCTGACACTGGGAAGTCCTGAGGAACAAAGGGACCTTGGTGTGTTTGTCCATAGATCTCTGAAGGCAGACGGGCAGGTCAATAGGGCGGTGAAAAAGGCAGATGGGACTCTCGCCTTTATCAATCGAGGCAGAGATTATAAAAGCAGGGAGGTCCTGTTGGAGTTGTTTAGAACTTTGGTGAGGTCACAGCTGGAGCACTGTGTGCAGTTCTGGTCGCCACATTATAGGAAGGATGGGATTGCACTGGAGGGGGGGCAGAGGAGATGTTGCCTGGGATGGAACGTTTAAGTTATGAAGAGAGGTTGGATGGGCTTGGGCTGTTTTCGCTGGAGCAGAGAAGACCGAGGGGCGACCTGATCGAGGTGGACAAGATTATGAGGGGCCTGGACAGGGTGGAGAGGGAGCAGCTGTTCCCCTGAGTTGGAGGGTCAGTCACGAGGGGGACAAAGTTCAAGGTGAGGGGTGGGAGGTTATGGGGGGATTTGAGGAAAGGTGAGGGTCTGGAACGCACTGCCTGGGAGGGTGGGAGAGGCGGGTCTGGAACTTGCTGCCTGGGAGGGGGGCGGGGAGTGGCGGGTCTGGAACGCGCTGCCTGGGGGGGGGGGGGAGAGGCGGGTCTGGAACACGCTGCCTGGGAGGAGGGGGGGGAGAGGCGGGTCTGGAACGCGCTGCCTGGGAGGGGGGGGGGAGAGGCGGGTCTGGAACACGCTGCCTGGGAGGAGGGGGGGGGAGAGGCGGGTCTGGAACACGCTGCCTGGGAGGAGGGGGGGGAGAGGCGGGTCTGGAACGCGCTGCCTGGGAGGGGGGGAGAGGCGGGTCTGGAACACGCTGCCTGGGAGGAGGGGGGGGGGGAGGCGGGTCTGGAACGCGCTGCCTGGGAGGGTGGGAGAGGCGGGTCTGGAATGCGCTGCCTGGGAGGGGGGGGGAGAGGCGGGTCTGGAACGCGCTG
>NC_092732.1:40481045-40491173 GCF_047496885.1 Scyliorhinus torazame | reverse complement strand
CATCCGGATAAAGCTTTTCGCAGAAAGATTTTGACGAGGTCCATAGGGAGAAATGATCGATTCCCCGTTTCCGACCCCCCCCCCCCCAAGCCTCGGATGGGATCACCAGCAGAGAGTCCCCTCGAGACTTGCCATTGGCTGTGTGATGACGGCCCTCGTCAGGGTGGGTGGGGGGGGGGGGAGCGGTTCAGGAACCTCGCGGGTTAATAACTCACCATTTCCACCTGTCGTTCTCAGGTGGAAGTTCCAATGCTGTGGGAGGTTCTCCGTCTGCTTCGCCAACTGCGTTTGGACCCAATACGTCAACCGGGCTGACGAGTATTTCAGCTGGCTCGTCCCGGGAGATTTCTACCTGGTGGGGATCGGCAGTTCCAACGGGGAAGTGAGCGCGTAGGTACCAAGTTGCAGGCAGGGCATTCCGCGCCCTTACTACTCTCTGAGTAAAGAACCTACCTCTGACATCTGTCCCATATCTATCTCCCCTCAATTTAAAGCTATGTCCCCTCGTGCCGGACATCACCATCCGAGGAAAAAGGCTCTCACTGTCCACCCTATCCAATCCTCTGATCATCTTGTAAGCCTCAATTAAGTCACCTCTTAACCTTCTTCTCTCTAACGAAAACAGCCTCAAGTCCCTCAGCCTTTCCTCATAAGATCTTCCCTCCATACCAGGCAACATCCTGGTAAATCTCCTCTGCACCCTTTCCAATGCTTCCACATCCTTCCTATAATGCGGCGACCAGAATTGCACGCAATACTCCAAATGCGGCCGCACCAGAGTTTTGTACAGCTGCAACATGACCTCATGGCTCCGAAACTCAATCCCTCTCCCAATAAAAGCTAACACACCGTACGCCTTCTTAACAACCCTCTCAACCTGGGTGGCAACTTTCAGGGATCTATGTACATGGACACCGAGATCTCTCTGCTCATCCACATTACCAAGAATCTTGGGCAAAATTGTCCGGAAACGGCGCAAATCAGTCGGGCATCGCGCCGCCCCAAAGGTGCGGAATGGTGATGTCTAGCCCCAACCTTAAGGGGCTAGGTCGGCGCCGGACGAATTTCCGCCCCGCCAGCTGGCGGAAAAGGCCTTTGTTGCCCCGCCAGCTGGCGCGGAAATGACATCTCCGGGCGGCGCATGCGCGAGAGCGTCAGCGGCCGCTGACAGCTTCCCGCGCATGCGCAGTGGAGGGAGTCTCTTCTGCGGAAGGGAAAGAGTGCCCCCACGGCACAGGCCCGCCCGCGGATCGGTGGGCCCCGATCGCGGGCCAGGCCACCGTGGGGGCACCCCCCGGGGCCAGATCGCCCCGCGCCCCCCCCCCCCCCCCCAGGACCCCAGAGCCCGCCCGCGCCGCCTTGTCCCCGCCGGCAAGGAAGGTGGTTTAATCTACGCCGGCGGGACAGGCATTTTAGCAGCGGGACTTCGGCCCATCCGGGCCGGAGAATCGAGCGGGGGGGGGGGGGGGGGCCCGCCAACCGGCGCGGCGCGATTCCCGCCCCCGCCGAATCTCCGGTGCCGGAGACTTCGGCAACCGGTGGGGGCGGGATTCACGCCAGCCCCCGCCGATTCTCCGACCCGGCCGGGGGGGGGGGGGGGGGGGGGGTCGGAGAATCTCGCCCCTTCTGACCCTTCCAGAAAGGGACTCAGCTCTGACTTGGTGGGTTCGGTGGTTCCAAACCGGACCGACGAGACGGGCACCCTTGTGGTGCGGCCATTCGGCCCGCTCCAGTTCTTCAACCCTGAAAGCCCTCGCTAATTCTGAACTTGACAGCTCCCTAGCGAGACCGGTGGAGAATTCTCTTCGGTCCTGGGCGCTGTTAAGAAGTTGGAACGAAATGAGAAGTAAGGAATTGGATGAACACAAAACCGACAGGGGTTTAGCGGCCCCGAGGACTTGGGAGATGCAGATTAGCCTGGGGAGCAGGGTGAAACAGCACGGGGCAGCACGGTAGCATTGTGGATAGCACAATTGCTTCACAGCTCCAGGGTCCCAGGTTCGATTCCGGCTTGGGTCACTGTCTGTGCGGAGTCTGCACGTCCTCCCCGTGTGTGCGTGGGTTTCCTCCGGGCACTCCGGTTTCCTCCCACAGTCCAAAGATGTGCGGGTTAGGTGGATTGGCCGTGCTAAATTGCCCTTAGTGTCCAAAATTGCCCTTAGTGTTGGGTGGGGTTGCTGGGTTATGGGGATAGGGTGGAGGTGTTGACCTTGGGTAGGGTGCTCTTTCCAAGAGCCGGTGCAGACTCGATGGGCCGAATGGCCTCCTTCTGCACTGTAAATTCTATGATAGATTCTATGATAAATTTGCTTGGCAAAGTGGAGACCAGCCGTCTCGGGACCTAGGTCGTAGCCTGGACCCTCTCAGAGAGTCAAACTGTCGCAAAGAAGAGACTTTGTCCGTGTGGTAATTATTTGTTGGATTCAGCTCATAGTTTTCAAACCAATGGGGTTGATGCAGGATCAATGACCACTAAAGCGAGGTTGTAGTCCAACTGAAGGCTTTAATAAGCTAGATGTTTCCCCCAGCAGCTCAGGTACAGAATGAGGGCTGCTGGGGCGGCACGGGTTCTTATACCCCGCCTAGCAGGGCGGAGCTATCATACATTCTAACCAATAGAAAGCATAGTTTCCACCAATGGTGCTTTAGCCTCTCAGGTACCGTAATACCTATAACACCACAGGGGTGTTCTTTTGGGGAAGGTGCATTCTCGGAGCTTAGGAAAGTAGATAGATTTGGATTAGGCTGGGTAAATAAAATGGGCTGTCTGGGTAACCCTAACTGTAGTTAATTGTAAAGGTTGTGCATGACCGTTACTTTTCTTGTGTGTGCGCGCTACAAGTTTAATGAACGTTTCGCTGTTTGAATGACTTACAAGACTGACCCCTTTCCTCGCCGGGTATCATGTTTGCTCTCCCGTTTTTCTTTTCCAAATCGCGAAACGGGAACTTTTTATAACCGGCGTTCAACGTTTCCCTTCTGGGAGTTAGGGTGCCCTCGCATTGAACATCAGCGGGGCTCACAGCGCTAGATGCAATGTTCAGTTGGTAACACACATAAAACGCCTTAAATGGCTCCCCTGACTTTTTTTTGCTGCCCCCCCCCATAGGTTGCACCAATGGCAGTACCGATACTGTGTCATGTTCCCCACCGTCATGCCGGTGATCTGATTGGCGCTCGAGGTGGCAACAGCGGAGTTCTCAATAAAGAAAAACGAAGAGTCTGCCCGAGTCCCGTCTTCATTCTCGGCCCTCTCCTCTTGGAAGTAGCGGATTGTGGCTTTAATCCTTCCTCCCCTCACCCCCTCAAGTAAAGAAGGTCACCTGGCGGACTGGGAGAGTTATGCGTCCATTGGAGGGGGGGGGGGGGAGGTTTAGGAGGGTGAACCCATGGGTGAAGGAAGGAGGGGTGAGGATAGGCGATCTGTCGGGGGGAGGAGGGCGCAGGATTAGAGATGGTGGATCCGGGGAAGAACCTCGAGCTGCAGGTGCAATTACGATTATAATTCCAGGCGCGTGGGCCATATAGCCCAGTGACTGGCGGAGCGCATCAATTAGCACGCCACCCCAACTATCTGCAACGCACATCGTCTCTAACTGACCCTTGGTTGCAGAAAGGCCGGGGGTTGCGGGGGGGGGGGGGGTCAACCTCCCACCCATTAGATTGGGCAGCACTGGACTGGCAACCCCGAATGCGTCAGTTCGCACGAACGGCCAATTCAGGATTATTCATTGGATGAGAAACTGCACATATTCGCACACAGAGGCCTGCCCTCTGCACCCAAAAGGAATAGGTCCAGGCATTGTGCCACCCTTCGAACGAGGCCGAAGCGTGAGGGATACAATGGTTCCCCGGTGCCTGCTCCAAGGCTACAGCGTGACCAGTCAGAATCGACTCGCTGTCCAGTCTCCTGCAGCGTATATTATTTCCCCCTCTGATATCTGGCACTCTTGTATCTGGCCTGATGGGTGGGAAAGGAAAAGGTTCAACAGGATGTCTCTTTTTTCAGCAATACCTGGAATTACAGGGGCTGGACGGTGCAGAACTGGGCCAATCACCCGACCAGTCCATGCGCCGATTATTACTCGGGATTGTACGTTGGGAGGAGTGGAGTGGTATTCAGAGGGGAGATTAGATGGGGGGGGGCGCTGTTCAGAGGGGGGATAGACAGGGGGGGGGGTGCAGTTCAGAGGGAGATTAGACAGGGGGGGCTGTTGTTATGGGCCAGGGTTTAGAGAACCCCAAAGTGTAGCATGGAGTTCACCTGACCCACAACTTTTACTGGATTGTGGTACGGGGAGCACACGGCCCACTCTACAGGTGTGGGACAGCAGAAATGGAAAAGTATTTTTTCAAACAAAACAATGTTTATTCTATGAACTCAAGTTAACCTTTTTAAAACATACGGTGAACATCTTAGCAACCATCAATTCAAATACAACCCCCAAAGAATACAACACTAAGTAATCCTTAAGCTGTCCTTTTAACATCCAGAAGACTTAAAAAATAAATTTTAACAGAAGCACATCAGGTTAAAGTCACTACTGAGAGCAGTTATTAGTTTTAAATCACCAAAGGATCGATTTACAGTCTTTAGATTACAGAGAGAGATTCATACACCTTCTGGCTGTGACTGCAGCTATCCAGCTCCGAAAACAAAACTAAAACACACCCTGCAGCAAACAGCCTAAAACGAAGGTAAAAAGCTGACAGACAGCCCAGCCCCACCCACTCTCTGACATCACTGCAGTAATAAACACCCATTTCTTAAAGGAACTCTCACATGACACTGTTCAGAGGGAGGTTAGACATGGGGGGCTGTTCAGAGGGTTAGACGGGGGGACTGTTCAGCGGGAGGTTAGACAGGAGGGGGCTGTTCAGAGGGAGGTTACGGGGGAGGGGGGCTGTTCAGAGGGAGGTTAGACAGGGGGGGCTGTTGAGAGGGAGATTAGACAGGGGGGCTTTTTAAGGGGTTTTAGACGGGAGGGGCTGTTTAAGGGGTTTTAGACAGGGGGCTGTTTATAGCGTTTTAGACAGGGGGGCTGTTTAAAGCGTTTTAGACAGGGGGGCTGTTTAAAGGGTTTTAGACAGGGGGGCTGATCAGAGGGTTAGACAGGGGCGCTGTTCAGAGGGAGGTTAGACAAGGGGGGCTGTTGAGAGGGAGATTAGACAGGGGGGGCTGTTTAGGGGTTTTAGACAGGGGGGCTGTTTAAAGGGTTTTAGACAAGGGGGTCGGTTCAGAGGGTTAGACAGGGGGGGCTGTTTAAGGAGTTTTAGACAGGGGGGCTGATCAGAGGGTTAGACAGGGGGGGGCTGTTAGAGGGAGGTTAGACAAGGGGGGCTGTTGAGAGGGAGATTAGACAGGGGGCTGTTTAAGGGGTTTTAGACAGGGGGGCTGTTTAAGGGGTTTTAGACAGGGGGCTGTTTAAGGGGTTTTAGACAGGGGGGCTGTTCAGAGGGTTAGACAGGGGGGGCTGTTGAGAGGGAGATTAGACAGGGGGGCTGTTTAAAGCGTTTTAGACAGGGGGTCTGTTTAAAGGGTTTTAGACAGGGGGGGCTGATCAGAGGGTTAGACAGGGGGGGCTGTTCAGAGGGAGGTTAGACAAGAGGGGGCTGTTGAGAGGGAGATTAGACAGGGGGCTGTTTAAGGGGTTTTAGACAGGGGGGCTGTTTAAAGGGTTTTAGACAGGGGGGCTGTTTAAGGGGTTTTAGACAGGGGGCTGTTTAAAGGGTTTTAGACAGGGGGGCTGATCAGAGGGTTAGACGGGGGGGCTGTTGAGAGGGAGATTAGACAGGGGGGGCTGTTGAGAGGGAGATTAGACAGGGGGGGCTGTTTAAGGGGTTTTAGGCAGGGGGGCTGTTGAGAGGGAGATTAGATAGGGGGGCTGTTTAAGGGGTTTTAGACAGGGGGGGGCTGTTCAGAGGGAGGTTAGAGATATATTGCATTTTAGGTATTTGACCCCAGGTGAAGTTTAGATTTTATTTAAAATACCCGAGGGGTTTGATTGAGCCATAGGATTGGAATTTAAAAAAAAATACAACAAAAGATGACCAAAAAATAATTAAGAGGGAGAAGTACGAGGGTAAACTAGCAAGAAAATGGACAGGACGAGTTTCTTGAAATATCTCAAAAGAAAGAAGGGGCCACAGTTAACATAAACCCTTCAGAGAATGAGACAGGGCAAATAATACTGGGGAAGGAGCAAACAGCTGAGGGGTTACACAACTACTTTGCAACATGGTGTATGACTCGAATAACATTGCAAAAATACTGATCCCGGGGCAGCAGCAGCAGCGGGGGGGGGGGGGGGGGGGGGGGAAGGAAATACAATAGCGATCGCAACAGAAAACGGGGTAGGGAAACGGATGGGGCAAAAGGCCATAGTTTTCCGGGGGCTTATGGCAGGGCAGGAGGGAGTACCGGATCCTGGCTCATTAACAGTTGGCCAATTGCTCCGGGTGCGGTGTCGATTATGCTGTTGCAGAACACCCCCGATTCTGTCCACGCGTCAATACTGATCTCAGGAACGGCGAATCCTGCCCAATGAATGGACCGGTAGGAATCTTCTAAGGATCCTTAAACTCTGGGAAAATCCCAGCGCATTCGGAAACTGTCGATGTTGCACATTTCGTTCGAAAAAAGGAGGGAGGCAAAAGGTAAGTAACTACAGGCCAGTAAGCTTAACTCCTCTCACTGGGGTAGCGTTACCGTCCATTATTAAGGCTGGAATGCCGGAACATTTTGACATTTGGCGTCACGGCGGCACAGCGGTTAGCACCGCTGCCTCGCCGCGCCAGGGACCCGGGCTCAATTCCGGCCTCGGGGCGACTCTGTGTGCGCGGAGTCTGCACGTTCTCCCCGTGTCTGCGTGGGCTTGAGGTGCTCCGGTTCCTCCCACAGTCCAAAGGTGTGCAGGTTCGGTGGATTGGCCGTGATAAAATTACCCCTTATTACCCAAAGATGTGCAAGTTAGGTGGGGCTCCGGGGCTAGGGCAGGGGAGTGGGGCCTAGGGTGGCTGCTCTTTAACAGGGTTGTTGCAGACTCGATAGGCCGAATGGACTACAGGGATTCTGTGATTCCATAAATGTGGAGTATAATCAGCATGGCTTCACGAAGGGGAAATCATGCCTGGCAAATTTGTTCGAATTCTTTGAGGTGGTAATGAGCAGGACAGATAAAGGGGAGGAAGTAGATGTCATATACTTGGACTTCCAAAAAATTGTTCGATAAGGTACTTCACAAAAGGCTACATGTCCCCATGCTGGCGGGAAAACTGGCGCCAACCACTCCGGTGTCAACAGTAATCCTCCACACTTCCGGGGGCTAGGTGGACGGCGGAGGGGTTGGCACCGCGCGAGACCGCGCCAAAGGGCCGGCGTGATCCCCGCATGCGCGGCGGGGGCTCTCTTCTCCGCGCCGGCCACGGCGGAACCCTACAGGGGCCAGCGCGGAAGGAAGCAGTGCCCCCACGGCACAGGCCCGACCGCAGATCGGTGGGCCCCGATCGCAGGACAGGCCATCGTGGACCCCCCTCCCCCCTGGGGTCGGATCCTCCGCCCCCCCCCCCCGAGGACCGGCCCAGCCGACTTACCTGCCAGGTCCCGCCATGTGGGACCATGTCAAATCCACGCAGGTGGGACTGGTCAGAAACGGACGGCAGCTCGGGGGGGGGGGGGGGGGAGGTGGGGGGGGGCGCTGCCAACGGCCCCAGACTGGCGTGGCGTGAACCCCACCCCCCGCCCGAAAACCGGCGCCGGAGAATACGGCAGCCGGCGTCGGAGCGGGATTCGCCTCCCGGGGATTCTCTGACCCGGCGGGGGGGGTCGGAGAATCCCGCGGAGAAGGTTTGGTTAAGAGGGGCATTTTCAGGACGGCAACCAGTAACTAGTGGATCCCTGCTGGGGCCACAGTTATTCACAATATAGATCAATGACTTGGACCATAGACCATACAACAGAGTAGCAGAATTAGGCCACTCGGCCCATCGAATCTGCTCCGCCATTCAATCATGGCTGATATTTTCTCACCCCCATTCGCCTGCCTTCTCCCCATAACCCCTGATCCCCTTATTAATCAGGAACCTATCTATCTCGGTCTTAAAGACACCCAGTGATTTGGCCTCCACAGCCTTCTGCGGCAAAGAGTTCCACAGATTCACCACCCTCTGGCTGGAGAAATTCCTCCCCATCTCTGTTTTAAAGGATCGTCCCTTCAGTCTGAGATGGTGTCCTCTGCTTCTAGTCTCTCCTACAAGTGGAAACATCCTCTCCACGTCCACTCTATCCAGAATTGTTTGAGGGAAGTGTCCAGGAAGATGGACTTTCTCCGTTCAAAGTTACTGGGGCTTGAAGCAGCGATATTTCATAGGCCAACAAATGTGGTTGTGACTGGTTTGAGCCAGTGTGCCGTGTATGCTGATGGCTTGGTGCTTTTTTTAGTCAAACGTGGGAGGGAACATTTCTTTGTAATAGTTTTTTAAAAATAAATTTAGAGTGCCCAATTTCTTTCCCAATTAAGGGGCAGTTTAGCGCGGCCAATCCACCTCCCCTGCACATCTTTTGGGTTGTGGGGGTGAGACCCACGCAGACACGGGGAGAATGTGCAAACTCCACACGGACAGTGACCCGGGGCCGGGATCGAACCCGGGACCTCGGCGCCGTGAGGCAGCAGTGCTAACCACTGCGCCACCCTGCTGTCCGGGGTGGGAATATTTGCCACATCTGAAGGAACCGATGTATTGGAAGAAGCTAATTCGTTTGTGGGTGTGGAGACAGTGAGGGCAACATTTCAGCTTAGAGGGCATTACGCTGTGAGAACACACACCCACTCACTCACACTCACACACACTCACACACACTCACTCACACTCACTCACACTCACACACCCACACACACTCACACTCACACTCACTCACACTCACTCATACTCACACACCCACACACTCACACTCACACCCACTCACTCACACTCACTCACACACACTCACACTCACTCACACTCACTCACACTCACACACCCACACACACTCACACTCACACTCACTCACACTCACTCACACACCCACACCCACTCACTCACACTCACACACACTCACACACACTCAGTCACACTCACTCACACTCACACACCCACACACACTCACACTCACTCACACTCACTCATACTCACACACCCACACACTCACACTCACACCCACTCACTCACACTCACTCACACACACTCACACTCACTCACACTCACTCATACTCACACACCCACTCACTCACACTCACTCATACTCACACACCCACACACACTCACACTCACTCACACTCACTCACACTCACTCATACTCACACACCCACACACACTCACACTCACTCACATTCACTCACACTCACTCACACTCACACACCCACGCACACTCACACCCACTCACTCACACTCACTCACACTCACTCATACTCACACACCCACACACACTCACACTCACTCACATTCACTCACACTCACTCACACTCACACACCCACACACACTCACACCCACTCACTCACACTCACTCACACTCACTCATACTCACACACCCACACACACTCACACTCACTCACACTCACTCACACTCACTCATACTCACACACCCACACACACTCACACTCACTCACATTCACTCACACTCACTCACACTCACACACCCACACACACTCACTCACACTCACTCACACACCCACACACACTCACACACACTCATACTCACACCCACTCACTCACACTCACTCACACTCACTCATACTCACACACCCACACACACTCACACTCACTCACTCACACTCACTCATACTCACACCCACACACACTCACACTCACTCACACTCACTCATACTCACTCACACGCATACACACTCACACTCACACTCTCACACTCACTCGCTCACTCAAACTCACACTCACTCACACACACTCACACACACACACACTCACACTCACTCACACACACACAATCACACACACTGACACTCACTCACACACACTCACACACACTCACACTCACTCATACTCACACACACACACAAACTCACTCACACTCACACACACTCACACACTCATACTCACTCACACTCACTCACACTCACACTCACTCACACTCA
>NC_092732.1:40451045-40456045 GCF_047496885.1 Scyliorhinus torazame | reverse complement strand
ACCCTCCCTCACTCCCTCACATACACAGTGACACCCTCCCTCACTCCCTCACACACAGTAACACACTCCCTCACACACACAGTGACACACTCCCTCACACACACAGTGACAGTCTCCCTCACTCCCTCACAAACACAGTGACACCCTCCCTCACTCCCTCACACACACAGTGACACCCTCCCTCACTCCCTCACATACACAGTGACACCCTCCCTCACTCCCTCACACACAGTGACACCCTCCCTCACTCCCTCACATACATAGTGACACCCTCCCTCACTCCCTCACACACACAGTGACACACTCCCTCACACACACAGTGACACCCTCCCTCACTCCCTCACTCCCTCACACACAGTGACACACTCCCTCACACACACAGTGACACACTCCCTCACACACACAGTGACAGTCTCCCTCACACACACAGTGACACCCTCCCTCACTCCCTCACACACACAGTGACACCCTCCCTCACTCCCTCACACACACAGTGACAGTCTCCCTCACTCCCTCACACACACAGTGACAGTCTCCCTCACTCCCTCACACACAGTGACACCCTCCCTCACTCCCTCACACACAGTGACACACTCCCTCACTCCCTCACACACACAGTGACACCCTCCCTCACATACACAGTGACACCCTCCCTCACTCCCTCACACACACAGTGACACCCTCCCTCATTCCCTCACACACACAGTGACACACTCCCTCACTCCCTCACACACACAGTGACAGTCTCCCTCACTCCCTCACACACACAGTGACAGTCTCCCTCACTCCCTCACACACACAGTGACACCCTCCCTCACTCCCTCACATACACAGTGACACCCTCCCTCACTCCCTCACACACACAGTGACAGTCTCCCTCACTCCCTCACACACACAGTGACAGTCTCCCTCACTCCCTCACACACACAGTGACACCCTCCCTCACTCCCTCACATACACAGTGACACCCTCCCTCACTCCCTCACACACAGTAACACACTCCCTCACATACACAGTGACACCCTCCCTCACTCCCTCACACACACAGTGACAGTCTCCCTCACTCCCTCACAAACACAGTGACACCCGCCCTCACTCCCTCACACACACAGTGACACCCTCCCTCACTCCCTCACATACACAGTGACACCCTCCCTCACTCCCTCACACACAGTGACACCCTCCCTCACTCCCTCACATACATAGTGACACCCTCCCTCACAACCTCACACACACAGTGACACACTCCCTCACACACACAGTGACACCCTCCCTGACTCCCTCACTCCCTCACACACAGTGACACACTCCCTCACACACACAGTGACACACTCCCTCACACACACAGTGACAGTCTCCCTCACACACACAGTGACACCCTCCCTCACTCCCTCACACACACAGTGACACCCTCCCTCACTCCCTCACACACACAGTGACAGTCTCCCTCACTCCCTCACACACACAGTGACAGTCTCCCTCACTCCCTCACACACACAGTGACACACTCCCTCACTCCCTCACATACACAGTGACACCCTCCCTCACTCCCTCACATACACAGTGACACCCTCCCTCACTCCCTCACACACACAGTGACACACTCCCTCACTCCCTCACATACACAGTGACACACTCCCTCACACACACAGTGACACCCTCCCTCACTCCCTCACACACACAGTGACAGTCTCCCTCACTCCCTCACACACACAGTGACACCCTCCCTCACTCCCTCACACACACAGTGACACACTCCCTCACACACACAGTGACACCCTCCCTCACTCCCTCACACACACAGTGACAGTCTCCCTCACTCCCTCACACACACAGTGACACCCTCCCTCACTCCCTCACATACACAGTGACAGTCTCCCTCACTCCCTCACACACACAGTGACACCCTCCCTCACTCCCTCACACACAGTGACACCCTCCCTCACTCCCTCACACACAGCGACACACTCCCTCACTCCCTCACATACACAGTGACACACTCCCTCACACACACAGTGACACCCTCCCTCACTCCCTCACACACACAGTGACAGTCTCCCTCACTCCCTCACACACACAGTGACACCCTCCCTCACTCCCTCACACACACAGTGACACACTCCCTCACACACACAGTGACACCCTCCCTCACTCCCTCACACACACAGTGACAGTCTCCCTCACTCCCTCACACACACAGTGACACCCTACCTCACTCCCTCACATACACAGTGACAGTCTCCCTCACTCCCTCACACACAGTGACACCCTCCCTCACTCCCTCACACACACAGTGACACCCTCCCTCACTCCCTCACACACAGTGACACCCTCCCTCACTCCCTCACACACACAGTGACACCCTCCCTCACTCCCTCACACACACAGTGACAGTCTCCCTCACTCCCTCACACAGTGACACCCTCCCTCACTCCCTCACACACACAGTGACACCCTCCCTCACTCCCTCACACACACAGTGACACACTCCCTCACACACACAGTGACACCCTCCCTCACTCCCTCACACACACAGTGACACCCTCCCTCACTCCCTCACACACACAGTGACAGTCTCCCTCACTCCCTCACATACACAGTGACACCCTCCCTCACTCCCTCACACACACAGTGACACCCTCCCTCACTCCCTCACACACACAGTGACACCCTCCCTCACTCCCTCACACACACAGTGACACCCTCCCTCACTCCCTCACACACACAGTGACACCCTCCCTCACTCCCTCACACACACAGTGACACCCTCCCTCACTCCCTCACACACACAGTGACACACTCCCTCACACACACAGTGACACCCTCCCTCACTCCCTCACACACACAGTGACACCCTCCCTCACTCCCTCACACACACAGTGACAGTCTCCCTCACTCCCTCACATACACAGTGACACCCTCCCTCACTCCCTCACACACACAGTGACACCCTCCCTCACTCCCTCACACACACAGTGACACCCTCCCTCACTCCCTCACACACACAGTGACACCCTCCCTCACTCCCTCACACACACAGTGACACCCTCCCTCACTCCCTCACACACACAGTGACACACTCCCTCACTCCCTCACACACACAGTGACACCCTCCCTCACTCCCTCACACACACAGTGACACCCTCCCTCACTCCCTCACACACACAGTGACACACTCCCTCACTCACTGCCCCCAGGATCGCTGGTTGCTGTCTCTTTAACCGGCCGCCTTGCTGGACGAGTGATGGACTGGGAAACAAGCGGCCCTTTCTTCTCCGATCCTCCCACCCTTCAGCCCAGTTCCAAGAGGGTGGAGACTGGCTGAACGGAACTCAGGCAGGGAGAGAGAGAGGAGGAGTGGGGTGGTGCAGGTTGCAAACCTCCCCCCCTCCCACACACACACTCACACACACACACGGTGCCACCAGGCATCATGAACAGCCGGAGGGCACCGGGGCAAAGCAGTCCGGACTAAATATCTCTGCATAACAGGTTGGCAACTATCCCACTGAATGAATCACTCGCTTCCCAACAAAAGTTACTTTAACAACTTCCTGAGCCGGGAATATTGGGGAAGGGCTGAGGGAGCTGGAACATTCGCGTCAAACGACAACTTCTTGTTCGCAAATGACCTGGGAGAGTTTATTCTGTGTGCGCGTGAGTGTGTGTGAGTGTGACAGTGAGTGTATGTGAGTGTGACAGTGAGTGTGTGTGAGTGTGACAGTGAGTGTGTGTGATAGTGTGTATGTACTTGAATGTGTGTTAGTGTGTGAGTGTGTGTGTGTGTGTGAGAGTGTGAGTGTGTGTGAGTGTATGTGTGTGTGAGTGAGTGTATGTGAGTGTGTGTGTGTGTGAGTGTGTCATAGTGTGAATTTACTTGCGCATGTGTGAGTGTGAGTGTGTGTGAGAGTGTGTGTGATAGTGTGTATGTACGTGTGTGTATGTGAGTGACTGTGAGCGCGTGTGTGATAGAGTGTGATAATATTTATATATGTGAGTGTGTGTGAGCGTCAGTGTGTGGTAGTGTGTATGTGTGTTTGTGTATGAGTATATGTGAGTGTGTGTCAGTGAGTGATAGTGTGCGTACGATGGTTTGTATGTGTGTGAGTATATGTGAGTGTGTGTCAGTGAGTCGTGTGTCTGTGTGTGTGTCTGTGTGCATCAGTGTGAGTGCATGTCAGTCGTAATTGTGTGTGTGTGAGTGAGTGTGTGTGAATGTCTGTGTGAGTGAGTGTGTGAGTGAATGTGTGTGAGTGTGTATGAGAGAGTGTGTGAGTGAGAGTGTGTGTGTGAGAGAGTGTGTGAGTGAGTGAGTGAGTGTGTGAGTGAGTGAGTGTGTGTGACAGAGTGTGTGAGTGAGTGTGTGTGAGTGAGTGAGTTTGAGAGAGTGTGTGAGTGAGTGAGTGTGTGAGAGAGTGTGTGAGTGAGACAGAGAGAGTGAGAGAGTGTGTGAGAGATGATTTGGAGTTGGGGACCAAGGGCAATGTGTCCAAGTTTGCAGACGACACTAAGATAAGTGGGAAAGCAAAATGTGCAGAGGATACTGGAAGTCTGCAGAGGGATTTGGATAGGCTAAGTGAATGGGCTAGGGTCTGGCAGATGGAATACAATGTTGACAAATGTGAGGTTATCCATTTTGGTAGGAATAACAGCAAAAGGGATTATTATTTAAATGATAAAATATTAAAACATGTTGCTGTGCAGAGAGACCTGGGTGTGCTAGTGCATGAGTCGCAAAAAGTTGGTTTACAGGTGCAACAGGTGATTAAGAAGGCAAATGGAATTTTGTCCTTCGTTGCTAGAGGGATGGAGTTTAAGACTAGGGAGGTTATGCTGCAATTGTATAAGGTGTTAGTGAGGCCACACCTGGAGTATTGTGTTCAGTTTTGGTCTCCTTACCTGAGAAAGGACATATTGGCACTGGAGGGTGTGCAGAGGAGATTCACTAGGTTAATCCCAGAGCAGAAGGGGTTGGATTACGAGGAGAGGTTGAGTAGACT
>NC_092732.1:40423545-40438545 GCF_047496885.1 Scyliorhinus torazame | reverse complement strand
CAGTACTGAGGGAGTGCCGCACTGACAGAGGGTCAGTACTGAGGGAATGCCGCACAGTCAGAGGGTCAGTACTGAGGGAATGCTGCACTGTCAGAGGGTCAGTACTGAGGGAGCGCCGCACTGTGGGAGGGTCAGTACTGAGGGAGAGCCGCACTGTCAGGAGGGTCAGTACTGAGGGAGTGCCGCACTGTGGGCGGGTCAGTACTGAGGGAGTGCCGCACTGTCAGGATGGTCAGTACTGAGGGAGCTCTGCACTGTCAGAGGGTCAGTACTGAGGGAGCTCTGCACTGTCAGAGGGTCAGTACTGAGGGAGCTCTGCACTGTCAGAGGGTCAGTACTGAGGGAATGCCGCACTGTGGGAGGGTCAGTACTGAGGGAGCTCTGCACTGTCAGAGGGTCAGTACTGAGGGAGCTCTGCATTGTCAGAGGGTCAGTACTGAGGGAGTACCGCACTGTCAGAGGGTCAGTACTGAGGGAGCTCCGCACTGTCAGAGGGTCAGTACTGAGGGAGTCCCGCACTGTCATAGGGTCAGTACTGAGGAGTGCCACACTGTCAGAGGGTCAGTACTGAGGGAGCGCTGCACTGTCAGAGGGTCAGTACTGAGGAAGTGCCGCACTGTCAGAGGGTCAGTACTGAGGGAGCGCCGCACTGTCACTGGGTCAGTACTGAGGGAGCGCCGCACTATCAGAGTGTCAGTACTGAGGGAGCGCCACACTGTCAGAGGGTCAGTACTGAGGGAGCGCCGCACTGTCAGAGTGTCAGTACTGAGGGAGCGCCGCACTGTCAGAGTGTCAGTACTGAGGGAGTGCCGCACTGTCAGAGCGTCAGTACTGAGGGAGTGCCGCACTGTCAGAGGGTCAGTACTGAGGGAGTGCCGCACTGTCAGAGGGTCAGTACTGAGGGAGTGCCTCACTGTCAGAGGGTCAGTACTGAGGGAGTGCCGCACTGTCAGAGGGTCAATACTGAGGGAGCGCCGCACTGTCAGAGGGTCAGTACTGAGGGAGTGCCGTACTGTCAGAGGGTCAGTACTGAGGGAGTGCCGCACTGTCAGAGGGTCAGTACTGAGGGAGTGCCACACTGATAGAGGTTCAGTACTGAGGGAGCGCTTCACTGTCAGATGGTCAGTACTGAGGGAGTGCCGCACTGCCAGAGGGTCAGTACTGAGGGAGTGCATCACTGTCGGAGGGTCAGTACTGAGGGAATGCCGCACTGTCGGAGGGTCAGTACTGAGGGAGTGCCGCACTGCCAGAGGGTCAGTACTGAGGGAGTGCATCACTGTCGGAGGGTCAGTACTGAGGGAATGCCGCACTTGTCGGAGGGTCAGTACTGAGGGAGTGCCGCACAGTCAGAGGGTCAGTACTGAGGCAGTGCCGCACTGTCGGAGGGTCAGTACTGAGGGAGTGCCGCACTGTCAGAGGGTCAGTACTGAGGGAGTGCCGCACTGTCAGAGGGTCAGTATTGAGGGAGTGCCGCACTGTCAGAGGGTCAGTACTGAGGGAGTGCCGCACTCTGGGAGGGTCAGTACTGAGGGAGTGCCGCACTGTCGGAGGGTCAGTACTGAGGGAGTGCTGCAACTGTCAGAGGGTCAGTACTGAGGGAGTGCCGCACTGTCAGAGGGTCAGTACTGAGGGAGTGCAGCACTGTCAGAGGGTCAGTACTGAGGCAGCGCCACACTATCAGAGGGTCAGTACTGAGGGAGTGCCGCACTGTCAGAGGGTCAGTCCTGAGGGAGCGCCGCACTGTCAGAGGGTCAGTACTGAGGGAGCTCTGCACTGTCAGAGGGTCAGTACTGAGGGAGCGCCGCACTGTCAGAGGGTCAGTACTGAGGGAGTGCTGCACTGTCAGAGGGTCAGTACTGAGGGAGTGCTGCACTGTCAGAGGGTCAGTACTGAGGGAGTGCTGCACTGTCAGAGGGTCAGTACTGAGGGAGTGCCGCACTGTCAGAGGGGTCAGTACTGAGGGAGTGCCGCACTGTCAGAGGGTCAGTACTGAGGGAGTGCTGCACTGTCAGAGCGTCAGTACTGAGGGAGTGCTGCACTGTCAGAGGGTCAGTACTGAGGGAGCGCCGCACTGTCAGAGGGTCAGTACTGAGGGAGTGCCGCACAGTCAGAGGGTCAGTACTGAGGCAGTGCCGCACTGTCGGAGGGTCAGTACTGAGGGAGTGCCGCACTGTCAGAGGGTCAGTACTGAGGGAGTGCCGCACTGTCAGAGGGTCAGTATGAGGGAGTGCCGGCACTGTCAGAGGGTCAGTACTGAGGGGAGTGCCGCACTCTGGGAGGGTCAGTACTGAGGGAGTGCCGCACTGTCGGAGGGTCAGTACTGAGGGAGTGCTGCACTGTCAGAGGGTCAGTACTGAGGGGAAGTGCCGCACTGTCAGAGGGTCAGTACTGAGGGAGTGCAGCACTTGTCAGAGGGTCAGTACTGAGGGAGCGCCACACTATCAGAGGGTCAGTACTGAGGGAGTGCCGCACTGTCAGAGCTCAGTCCTGAGGGAGCGCCGCACTGTCTGAGGGTCAGTACTGAGGGAGCTCTGCACTGTCAGAGGGTCTGTACTGAGGGGGCCGCCGGCACTGGCAGAGGGTCCAGTACTGAGGGAGTGCTGCAACTGTCAGAGGGTCAGTACTGAGGGAGTGCCGTACTGTCAGAGGGTCAAGTACTGAGGGAGTGCCGCACTGTCAGAGGGTCAGTACTGAGGGAGTGCCGCACTGATAGAGGTTCAGTACTGAGGGAGCGCTTCACTGTCAGATGGTCAGTACTGAGGGAGTGCCGCACTGCCAGAGGGTCAGTACTGAGGGAGTGCATCACTGTCGGAGGGTCAGTACTGAGGGAATGCCGCACTGTCGGAGGGTCAGTACTGAGGCAGTGCCGCAACTGCCAGAGGGTCAGTACTGAGGGAGTGCATCACTGTCGGAGGGTCAGTACTGAGGGAATGCCGCACTGTCGGAGGGTCAGTACTGAGGGAGTGCCGCACAGTCAGAGGGTCAGTACTGAGGCAGTGCCGCACTGTCGGAGGGTCAGAATGGACTGAGGAGTGCCGCACTGTCAGAGGGTCAGTACTGAGGGAGTGCCGCACTGTCAGAGGGTCAGTATTGAGTGAGTGCCGCACTGTCAGAGGGTCAGTACTGAGGGAGTGCCGCACTCTGGGAGGGTCAGTACTGAGGGAGTGCCGCACTGTCGGAGGGTCAGTACTGAGGGAGTGCTGCACTGTCAGAGGGTCAGTACTGAGGGAGTGCCGCACTGTCAGAGGGTCAGTACTGAGGGAGTGCAGCACTGTCAGAGGGTCAGTACTGAGGGAGCGCCACACTATCAGAGGGTCCAGTACTGAGGGAGTGCCGCACTGTCAGAGGGTCAGTCCTGAGGGAGCGCCGCACTGTCAGAGGGTCAGTACTGAGGGAGCTCTGCACTGTCAGAGGGTCAGTACTGAGGGAGCGCCGCACTGTCAGAGGGTCAGTACTGAGGGAGTGCTGCACTGTCAGAGGGTCAGTACTGAGGGATGTGCTGCACTGTCAGAGGGGTCAGTACTGAGGGAGTGCTGCACTGTCAGAGGGTCAGTACTGAGGGAGTGCCGCACTGTCAGAGGGTCAGTACTGAGGGAGTGCCGCACTGTCAGAGGGTCAGTACTGAGGGAGTGCTGCACTGTCAGAGCGTCAGTACTGAGGGAGTGCTGCACTGTCAGAGGGTCAGTACTGAGGGGAGCGCCGCACTGTCAGAGGGTCAGTACTGAGGGAGTGCCGCACAGTCAGAGGGTCAGTACTGAGGCAGTGCCGCACTGTCGGAGGGTCAGTATGAGGGAAGTGCCGCACTGTCAGAGGGTCAGTACTGAGGGAGTTGCCGCACTGTCAGAGGGTCAGTATTGAGGGAGTGCCGCACTGTCAGAGGGTCAGTACTGAGGGAGTGCCGCACTCTGGGAGGGTCAGTACTGAGGGAGTGCCGCACTGTCGGAGGGTCAGTACTGAGGGAGTGCTGCACTGTCAGAGGGTCAGTACTGAGGGAGTGCCGCACTGTCAGAGGGTCAGTACTGAGGGAGTGCAGCACTGTCAGAGGGTCAGTACTGAGGGAGCGCCACACTATCAGAGGGTCAGTACTGAGGGAGTGCCGCACTGTCAGAGCTCAGTCCTGAGGGAGCGCCGCACTGTCAAGAGGGTCAGTACTGAGGGAGCTCTGCACTCGTCAGAGGGTCTGTACTGAGGGGGCGCCGCACTGGCAGAGGGTCAGTACTGAGGGAGTGCTGGCACTGTCAGAGGGTCAGTACTGAGGGAGTGCTGCACTGTCAGAGGGTCAGTACTGAGGGAGTGCTGCACTGTCAGAGGGTCAGTACTGAGGGAGTGCCGCACTGTCAGAGGGTCAGTACTGAGGGAGTGCCGCACTGTCAGAGGGTCAGTACTGAGGGAGTGCTGCACTGTCAGAGCGTCAGTACTGAGGGGAGTGTTGCACTGTCAGAGGGTCAGTACTGAGGGAGCGCCGCACTGTCAGAGGGTCAGTACTGAGGGAGTGCCGCACTGTCAGAGGGTCAGTACTGAGGGAGCGCCGCACTGTCAGAGGGTTCAGTACTGAGGGAGCGCCGCACTGTCAGAGGGTCAGTACTGAGGGAGCGCCGCACAGTCAGAGGGTCAGTACTGAGGGAGTGCCGCACTGTCCAGAGGTCAGTACTGAGGGAGCGCCGCACTGTGGGAGGGTCAGTACTGAGGGAGCGCCGCACTGTGGGAGGGTCAGTACTGAGGGAGCGCCGCACTGTCAGAGGGTCAGTACTGAGGGAGTGCCGCACTGTCAGGGGGTCAGTACTGAGGGAGTGCCGCACTGTGGGAGGGTCAGTACTGAGGGTGTGCCGCACTGTGGGAGGGTCAGTACTGAGGGAGCGCCGCACTGTCAGAGGGTCAGTACTGAGGAGTGCCGCACTGTCAGGGGGGTCAGTACTGAGGGAGTGCCGCACTGTGGGGAGGGTCAGTACTGAGGGAGTGCCGCACTGTCAGGGGGTCAGTACTGAGGGAGTGCGCGACTGTCAGAGGGTCAGTTACTGAGGGAGTGCCGCACTGTCAGAGGGTCAGTACTTAGGGTGTGCTGCACTGTCAGAGGGTCAGTACTGAGGGAGTGCCGCACTGCCAGAGGGTCAGTACTGAGGGAGTGCCGCACTGTCAAGGGTCAGTACTGAGGGAGTGCTGCACTGTCAGAGGGTCAGTACTGAGGGAGGAGCTCCCCGATGGGGCTGGGGGTAAGCGGGATTTTGGAATGCTTGCCTCTCTTTGCTTTGATTTCCTGGTTCCCCAGGTTTTCCGGGAGGATGGGATCATCTCCCGGTTATCGGCAGCCCGAGAGTTCGGCCATGAATTGTCTCCTCAGCACCTTCCAAATGACCAACGAGACGCTTAACATCTGGACTCACTTCGTCCCTACGTGGTGAGTACCTGGGCAGGGTGGGGGGTGGTCCGTCATTCTCCCCACTCCCCGTGGGAGCGAGTCCCACATTCTCCCCCACTCCCCGTGGGAGCGAGTCCCCACATTCTCCCCACATCCCCGTGGGAGCGAGTCCCACATTCTCCCCCACTCCCCGTGGGAGCGAGTCCCACATTCTCCCCACTCCCCGTGGGAGCGAGTCCCACATTCTCCCCCACTCCCTGTGGGAGCGAGTCCCACATTCTACCCCACTCCCTGTGGGAGCGAGTCCCACATTCCCCCCACTCCCCGTGGGAGCGAGTCCCACATTCTCCCCCACTCCCCGTGGGAGCGAGTCCCACATTCTCCCCCACTCCCGTGGGAGCAAGTCCCACATTCTCCCCCACTCCCCGTGGGAGTGAGTCCCACATTCTCCCCACTCCCTGTGAGAGCGAGTCCCACATTCTCCCCCACTCCCCGTGGAAGCGAGTCCCACATTCTCCCCACTCCCCGTGGGAGCGAGTCCCAACATTCTTCCCCACTCCCCGTGGGAGCGAGTCCCACATTCTCCCCCACTCCCCTTGGAGCGAGTCCCACATTTCCCCCCACTCCCCGTGGGAGCGAGTCCCACATTCTCCCCACTCCCCGTGGGAGCGAGCCCCACATTCTTCCCACTCCCGATGTGGGGCGGGGTATTAAGCCAAGGGATGGGATGATGATGGGGGAGGGGGACAGCCCGAGACTGACCGCAATTGAGGGCTCTGAGGCCAAGTGTGGGCAGTGTGCGCTTCCGGGGATGTGGGGGGGTCCATCCTAATTGCCCCTCGAACTCAGCGTCTCCCTCGGTTACCCCAGAGGGGGCCACGTCTGTGTGTGTGGGCGGGGGGGGGGGGGGGCTGGAGTCCCGTGTAGGCCAGACCGGGATGAGGAGGCCGATTTCCCTCCCTAACGGAGGCGTTCGAGAACCAGGTCAGGGTTTTTACGCCAATCGGTGACCGTACCGCGACCCCCTCAATGCCTCTCACTGCATTTGATATTTTGCCCTCTCCCTTCGGCAGGTACTTCCTGTGGAGGTTCCTGGTGCTCTCGCAAATCGGTGGATTTCTACAACGAGGCCTACTCTTGGCCGCTATCGTCCACATGATGTTCATCTGCCTGTACCCCTTCGCCTCCAGCTGCGCCCACACATTCAGCACGATGTCCGCTCACATCCGCCACATTTGTTACTTCCTCGACTACGGCGCTCTCAGCCTCTACAGCCTGGGTAGGCGAACGACGCTCGTCTCTCCGCCTCCTCCGTCGAGTCTGCACCGACCCACTTAAGCCTCACTTCCACCCTATCCCCGTAACCCAATAACCCCTCCTAACCTTTTTGGTCACTCAGGGGCAATTTATCATTTAACCTGCGCATCTTTGGACTGTGGGAGGAAACCGGGAGCACCCGGAGGGAAACCCACGCAGACACGGGAGGACGTGCAGACTCCGCACAGGCACTGACCCAGCGGGGAATCGAACCCGGGACCCTGGCGCTGTGAAGCAACTGTGCTAGCCACTGCGCTATCGTGTTGCCCTTGAGAAGAATGAGCGGAGATCTCCCACAAACGTCCGTGATTCCGGAGGGGTTTTGATGGGGACGGGCTCTGTGGGATGGTTCCCCTGCTCTGTCCAGGATTGCGGGGGGGGGGGAGGGAGGGGGTGGAGGCTTGGGGGTGGGGGGGGAGGGGGCGGGGGGGACCTCATATTCCCAGGATAAGGGGGCGAATTATTTCGAAAACGGGACGAGCAGACGTGTCTTCGCTCGGAGGCCGGCGAAACGTCTCGGCAACTCCCCAACCCCGGAGGTTTGTGAATTCCCCGCCACCGAACAACGGCGGAGGCTGAGATCGGCACGTTTCCCGTCACTCGGGGGAATGAGGGGAGAGGGGGAGCGGGCGGGAAGGCGGAGTTGGCACCCCACGATCGGCCGCGGTGGGACTGGATGGTGCTGAAGGCTGCACCGTAGCCACTCCTGACCACGTCCCACTCCACAGCATGGTGGGAGGGTCTCATCGTTCAGTTTGCGTTGAGGCTGGGTATTATCGAGGAGCGAGAAAGAGAGGGGTGGAGAGGAGAAAAAGAGGTGGAAAGGTTAAGGGAAGGAATTCAAGAGCTCTGCCCCCCCCCCCCCCCCCCCCCCCCCCCCGGCAGCTGAAGGCACGGCCACCAATGATGTAGGGGCTGGAGGAGGTTACAGCGATAGGGAGGGGGTGTAGGGCCTGGAGGAGGTCACAGAGATAGGGAGGGGTTGTAGGGGCTGGAGGGAGGTTACAGAGATAGGGAGGGTGTGTAGGGGGCTGGAGGAGGTTACAGAGATAGGGAGGGGGTGTAGGGGGCTGGAGGAGGTTACAGAGATAGGGAGGGGTTGTAGGGGCTGGAGGAGGTTACAGAGATAGGGAGGGTGTGTAGGGGCTGGAGGAGGTTACAGAGATAGGAGGGGGGTGTAGGGGCTGGAGGAGGTTACAGGGATAGGGAGGGGTGTCGGGGCTGGAGGAGGTTACAGAGATAGGGAGGGAGCGTAGGGGGCTGGAGGAGGTTACAGAGATAGGGAGGGGGTGTAGGGGCCTGGAGGAGGTTACAGAGATAGGGAGGGGGGTGTCGGGGCTGGAGGAGGTTACAGAGATAGTGAGGGGGTGTAGGGGCTGGAGGAGGTTACAGAGATAGGGAGGGGTGTAGGGGCTGGAGGAGGTTACAGAGATAGGGAGGGGGTGTAGGGCTGGAGGAGGTTACAGAGATAGGGAGGGAGTGTAGGGGCTGGAGGAGGTTACAGGATAGGGAGGGGCTGGAGGAGGTTACGAGCTAGGGAGGGGGGTGTAGGGGGCTGGAGGAGGTTACAGAGATAGGGAGGGGGTGTAGGGGGCTGGAGGAGGTTACAGAGATAGGGAGGGGTGTTAGGGACTGGAGGAGGTTACAGAGATAGGGAGGGGGTGCAGGGGCTGGAGGAGGTTACAGAGATAGGGAGGGGGTGTAGGGGTCTGGAGGAGGTTACAGAAATAGGGAGGGGGTGTAGGGCTGGAGGAGGTTACAGAGATAGGGAGGGTGTGTAGGGACTGGAGGGGTTACAGAGATGTGGGGGTCTAGAGGCTGGAGGGGGTTTCAGAGATAGGGAGGGGGTGTAGGGACTGAAGGGGGTTACAGGGATGTGGGGGTGTAGGGGCTGGAGGAGGTTACAGAGATAGGGAGGGGGTGTAGGGGGCTGGAGGAGGTTACAGAGATAGCGAGGGGGTGTAGGGGGCTGGAGGAAGTTACAGAGATAGGGAGGGGGTGTAGGGGGCTGGAGGAGGTTACAGAGATAGGGATGGGGTGTAGGGGCTGGAGGAGGTTACAGAGATACGGAGGTGTGCAGGGGCTGGAGGGGGTTTCAGAGATAGGGAGGGGGTGTAGGGCCTGGAGGAGGTTACAGAGATAGGGAGGGGGTGTAGGGGCTGGAGGAGGTTACAGAGATAGGGAGGGGTGTAGGGGCTGAGGAGGTTACAGAGATAGGGAGGGGTGTAGGGGCTGGAGGAGGTTACAGAGATAGGGAGGGGTGTAGGGCCTGGAGGAGGTTACAGAGATAGGGAGGGGTGTAGGGGCTGGAGGAGGTTACAGAGATAGGGAGGGGGTGTAGGGCCTGGAGGAGGTTACAGAGATAGGGAGGGAGTGTTGGGTTGGAGGGGGGTTACAGAGATAGGGAGGGGGTGTAGGGGCTGGAGGGGGTTACAGAGATAGGGAGGGGGTGTAGGGACTGGAGGGGGTTACAGAGATAGGGAGGGGGGGTGTAGGGGCTGGAGGGGTTACAGAGATAGGGAGGGGGTGTAGGACTGGAGGGGGTTGCAGAGATAGGGAGGGGGTGTAGGGGGCTGGAGGGGGTTACAGAGATAGGGAGGGGGTGTAGGGACTGGAGGGGGTTGCAGAGATGTGGGGGGTGGAGGGGTTGGACAACGTTGTCGATCCATTCCTCCCTCCGTATCTCGCCCCCACCCACCGTGGCCCCAGCCCCACCATGGGCTTGCTATCGAGCGAGTAGCAGCACGATCTTTGGGGTGGGTGGGCGCTGGGCCCTGGGGTCTGGTGGGAAAGTGGGATGGGATGGGGGGGGGCACGCGGAGGGGGTTGCTGTGTTGTGGTCATCAACATGCCCAGCTGCTCGCTTCAAGTCAAACTGTTGTGTGTGCGATCGAGGGAGAGGGAGAGGGAGAGAGACGGAGGCATTGTCTTTGGGGATAAAGAGCTGATTCACTGCCCTGGTATTGAGTGCCGAGCTGATTTAATTCCACAGCACACAACACACACCCCCTCCTTGTTCTTCCACTGTGGATCCCGTGGCTCCCTCTGCAGACGGTGCCCATTGAAGAGTTGCCCGTTATACTGCCAGGGGTCAGTTGGGGAAAATGGGCCGTCCTTGCTCACAGCGCCGGAGAGCTCAGGCACAACTCCACGCAAGGGAGGGTGTGTGTGTGTGTGGGTGGGGTGGGGGGGGTGGGGGGGGGGGGGAGACGAACCTTGGGGGCCATCTGAAGCCCCCCCATGGCTTATCGGGCCTACGAGGGAATTTATCGCGCCCTGCAGCTTTCAGGCAGAGCGATAGGAAAGCCCCAGGCTTCAATCTCGGCTACTTGCCTCATTCCGGGCGGAAAAACGTTTGAGATTTTTATCCAGGATGGCTGACTGTGCTGAATCTCGATTCATCCTGTTTTAGAACATAGAACATAAATCAGGACAGCACAGTACAGGCCCTAAGCACAGTACAGGCCCTTCGGCCCACGATGTTGTGCCGACCATTTCTCCTAATCTAAGATCAACCTCACCTCCACCCCTTCAATTTACTGCTGTCCATGTGCCTGTCTCAGAGTCGTTTAAATGTCCAAATGACTCTGACTCCCCCACCTCTGCTGGCAGTGCATTCCACACACCCACCACTCTCTGTGTAAAGAACCTCTGACATCTCCCCTATACCTTCCTCCAATCACCTTCAAACTATGTCCCCTCGTGACAGCCATTTCCGCCCTGGGAAAATGTCTCTGGCTATCCACTCTATCCATGCCTCTCATCACCTTGTACACCTCGATCAAGTCACCTCTCTGCCTTCTTCGCTCCAGTGAGAAAAGCCCTCGCTCCCTCAACCTTTCTTCATAAGACATGCCCTCCAGTCCAGGCAGCATCCTGGTAAATCTCCTCTGCACCCTCTCGAAAGCATCCACATCCTTCCTATAATGGGGCGACCAGAACTGGACACAATATTCCAAGTGTGGTCTAACCAGGGTTTTATAAAGCTGCAGCAAAACCTCGCGGCTCTTAAACTCAATCCCCCTGTTAATGAAAGCCAGCACACCGTACGCCTTCTTAACAACCCTATCAACCTGGGTGGCAACTTTGAGGGATCTATGTACGTGGACCCCAAGATCCCTCTGCTCCTCCACACTTCCAAGAATCCTGCCTTTAACCCGGTATTCAGCATTCAAATTCGACCGTCCAAAATGAATCACTTCACATTTATCCAGGTTGAACTCCATCTGCCACTTCTCAGCCCAGCTCTGCATCCTGTCAATGTCCTGTTGTAACCTGCGACAGCCCTCGACACTACCTACAACCCCTGTTTTGTTTCCCCCCCTGCAGGATGTGCCGTCACATACAGGTCTTACGTCATGCTGACCGCTGGATTAACAGCACCCTCCATCTCTACTTCACCCCACATGGCTGTCTTCAACTCTGCTGTGTGCACCACCCTCTCCTGCTACTCCAGGTAGGTTCCCGCAGTAACCGTGGCCGCTGTCCTGCTCCCGGTCACGTTCCTGCACAGGATGTGAGGGCCCGAACCAGGCCCTGAGGCCTGAGGAGGAGGTATTCCCAAAGCAGGCCTTGGGGCCTGGGAGACGCAACCAAACCAGACATAGGGATCTAAGAGAGTTACCCAGACCAGGCAACTGGGGCGTGAGGCCAGCTAACCTGAGCCAGACCTTTGGGCCTAAGGGACATTAACCAAATCAGGCCTTGAGGCCTGCCTGACTCAGGGCCGGAGAGACCCCACCCGATCCAGGCCTCACGGCCGGACAGTCATGCTCGAACAGGCCTTAGGGGCTGTGGTATTATAGGTATTACGGTACCTGATAGGCTAAAGTACCATTGGTCGAACCTGTATGCTTGCTATTGGCTAGAATGTATGATAGCTCCGCCCTGATAGGCGGGGTATAAGAACCAGTGCCGCCCCAGCAGCCCTCATTCTGTACCTGAGCTGCTGGGGGAAACATCTAGCTTATTAAAGCCTTCAGTTGGACTACAACCTCGCTTTAGTGGTCATTGATCCTGCATCAATTTAATAAGCTAGAATTTTAAGAAGACAGGATGGAGCTCCGAATCAAGCCGGAGTGTCTGCAACTCAGCCCCCACGCGGCGAACTCAGCGGCAATCTTTCAGCACAGGCTGGCGTGCTTTAAAGGGTATCTCGAGACGGCCGAAAACGCACCCACGGGAGAGCAGAAACTGCACGTCCTGCACTCAAGGGTGAGCCCGGAGATTTACACCTCATACAGGAAGCGGAAGACTTTGATGCAGCAATAGAGCTGCTAAAAGGACATTATATTCGCCCGGCAAACCAGGTCTACGCCCGGCACCTGCTTGCAACAAGGCGACAAAACCCCTGGGGAATCGCTGGAGGAATTCTACCGCGCACTCCTGGTGTTGGGAAGAAACTGCAGCTGCCCGCAAGTTTCGGCGAGCGAACACATGGAAACTCTTAGTCCGGGACGCTTTCGTGGCAGGTATGCTTTCATCACAAATCCGCCAGCGCCTGTTAGAGAAGGACACCCTGGGTCTCAGGGAGGCACGGGCCCCTGCAGGCTACCTGGACGTGGGCCTACAGGAACGCCCGCGCCTACGTGCCCGTCCGCGCGGCTGCCCCCTGGGCAGCGTGGAACCCCGCAGCTTCCCTCGTTCTCCCGCAGGCCTGCACTGAAAGGCGGCCTGGCAACCCCGAGGGGCCCCGCTGCTACTTTTGCGAACAGGCCAAGCACCCCCGCCAGCGCTGCCCGGCCCGCTCATCCACCTGCAAGGGCTGCGGCAAAAAGGGCCATTTCGTGGGGGTATGTCAGGCCCGAGCAGTGGCCGCGGTCTCCGGCGGCGAATCCGGACCACCACCACAAACTTCTCCACGGGCCCCATGCGGCCAGTGGTCGCCGTCACCCCTATATCCCAGGGCCACGTGCGGACCCCGGGCGCCGCCATCTTGTTCCGCGGACGCCACGCTTGAGGGATGGGCACCGCCATTTTGTGCACCCCCGCCATGTGCGACCAGTGGGAGCCGCCATCTTGGATGAACCCCCAGGACCCCAGCTCGGCCGACCACACACTGCCCGAACAGAATTCCCAACTACTGCGATTAGCCTCGGTGACCCTGGATCAGCCTCGACCTCGAACACTCTCAACCGCTACGACGACCGTGTTCATCAACGGGCACGAGGCGTCCTGCCTAACCAACTCTGGGAGCACGGAGAGCTTCATACACCCCGACACGGTAAGGCGCTGTTCTCTCCTCATCCACCCCATTAATCAAAAAACCTCCCTGGCCTCCGGTTCCCACTCAGTGGAGATAAAGGGATTTTGTGTAGCAAACCTCACAGTCCAGGGAAGAGAGTTCACAAATTTCCGTCTCTACGTCCTTCCCCACCTCTGCGCGGCTACACTCCTGGGTTTAGATTTAGGGTGTAACCTCCAAAGTCTGACCTTCCAATTCGGCGGCCCTATGCCCCCCTTACTGTCTGTGCCTCGCGACCCTTAAGGTCGACCCGCCTTCCCTGTTTGCGAACCTCACCCCGGATTGCAAACCCGTCGCCACCAGGAGCAGACGCTACAGCGCCCAGGACCAGATCTTTATTAGGTCAGAGGTCCAAAGGCTACTGAGGGAAGGGGTCATTGAAGCCAGTAACAGCCCCTGGAGAGCTCAAGTAGTGGTGGTAAAGACCGGGGAGAAGCATAGGATGGTCATCGACTACAGTCAGACCATCAACAGATTTACGCAGCTGGTCGCGTACCCTCTCCCCCGCATATCCTACCTGGTAAACAGGATCGCGCATTATAAGGTCTTCTCCACAGTGGATCTCAAGTCCGCCTACCACCAGCTCCCCATCCGCACTAGTGACCGCAAATACACTGCCTTCGAGGCAGACGGCGGCTCTATCGCTTCTTAAGGGTTCCCTTTGGTGTCACTAACGGGGTCTCGGTCTTCCAGCGCGAGATGGACCGAATGGTTGACCGGTACGGTTTACGGGCAACATTCCCGTATCTCGATAATGTCACCATCTGCGGCCACGACCAGCAGGACCACGACACCAACCTCCGAAAATTCCTCCAGACCACTAAAATCCTTAACCTAACATACAATAAGGATAAATGCGTGTTTAGCACTGACCACCTAGCCATCCTCGGCTACGTAGGCCCCGACCCTGAACGCATGCGCCCCGTTATGGAGTTCCCCCTCCCTCACTGCCCCAAGGCCCTAAAACGCTGCCTAGGATTTTTTTGCTACTACGCCCAGTGGGTCCCCAACTATGCGGACAAGGCCCGTCCCCTGATCCAATCCACAGCTTTTCCCCTGTCGATAGAGGCCCGCCAGGCCTTCAGCCGCATCAAAGCAGACATTGCAAAGGCCACAATGCATGCCATCGATGAGTCCCTCCATTCCAGGTCGAGAGCGATGCGTCTGACGTAGCTCTGGCGGCCACCCTCAACCAAGTGGGCAGACCCGTGGCCTTCTTCTCCCGTACCCTCCATGTTCCGAAATCCGCCACTCCTCAGTCGAAAAGGAGGCCCAGGCCATAGTAGAAGCTGTGCGACACTGGAGGCATTACCTGACCGGCAGGAGATTCACTCTCCTCACTGACCAACGGTCGGTTGCTTTCATGTTCGATAATGCACAGCGGGGCAAGATTAAAAACGACAAGATCTTGCGGTGGAGGATCGAACTCTCCAACTATAACTACGAAATTTTGTATTGGCCCGGGAAGCCATCCGACCCCTCCACGAGGACCTCTGCCTCCCGGTGGTCACTCGCTTTTTCCATTTCGTCAAGACCCGCAACCTGCCCTACTCCATCGAGGAGGTCAGGACTGCCACCAGGGACTGCCAAATCTGTGACTTCCGAGGCCACGCCCCCTCCCGAGACTCCCCACCCCCCTTCCGAGGCCCCGCCCCTTCTGAGGCCCAGAAACTTCCGAGGCCCTGCCCCCCTTTCAAGGTCCCGCCCCCTTCCAAGGCCCTCCTTCCGAGGCCCCTCCCCTTCTGAGGCCCCGTCCCTCTCTGAGGCCCCACCCCTTTCCAAGGCCCTGCCCCTCTGCTGGGACCCCGCCCCCTCTGCTGGGACCCCGCCCCCCCGCCGGGACCCTGCCCCCCCCGCCGGGACCCCGCCCCCTCTGCCGGGAGCCTGCCTCCTCCGCCGGGACCCCGCCCCATCCGCCGTGACCCTGTCCCTCAAGACACCCCGCCCCCTTTCAAGAGACCACACCCCCACTCCGAGACCCCGCCCCTCTCCGAGGCCCCACTCCTTTCCAAGGCCCCGCCCCCTATGCCGGGACCCCGCCCCCTCCGCCGGGACCCTGCCCCCTTCCGCCAGGACCCTGCCC
>NC_092732.1:40365225-40423445 GCF_047496885.1 Scyliorhinus torazame | reverse complement strand
CTAGTCTATTAAAGCCTTCAGTTATGTTACTACCTCGTTTTAACAGTAATTGATCGTGCATCACCCCCCTCTCTCTGTCTCTCTCTCTCTCTGTCTCCCTCTCACTCTCTCTGTCTCCCTCTCTGTCTCCCTCTCACTCTCTCTGTCTCTCTCTCTGTCTCTCTCTGTCTCTGTCTCCCTCTCACTCCTCTCTGTCTCCCTCTCTGTCTCCCTCTCACTCTCTCTGTCTCTCTCTCTGTCTCTCTCTGTCTCTGTCTCCCTCTCACTCTCTCTGTCTCCCTCTCACTCTCTCTGTCTCTCTCTCTCTCTGTCTCTGTCTCCCTCTCACTCTCTCTGTCTCCCTCTCTGTCTCTGTCTCCCTCTCACTCTCTCTGTCTCCCTCTCTGTCTCTGTCTCTGTCGCTCTCTCTCTGTCTCTCTCCCTCTCTCCCTCTCTCTCTCTCTCTCTCTCTGTCTCTCTCTCTGTCTCTGTCTCCCTCTCACTCTCTCTGTCTCCCTCTCTGTCTCTGTCTCTGTCGCTCTCTCTCTGTCTCTCTCCCTCTCTCCCTCTCTCTCTCTCTCTCTGTCTCCCTCTCTGTCTCTGTCTCTGTCGCTCTCTCTCTGTCTCTCTCCCTCTCTCTCTCTCTCTCTCTCTGTCTCTCTCTCTGTCTCTGTCTCCCTCTCACTCTCTCTGTCTCCCTCTCTGTCTCTGTCTCTGTCGCTCTCTCTCTGTCTCTCTCCCTCTCTCCCTCTCTCTCTCTCTCTCTCTGTCTCTCTCTCTCTGTCTCTCTGTCTCTCTCTGTCTCTCGCTCTGGCTCTCTCTCTCTGGCTCTCTCTCGCTCCCACTCTCTCTGTCTCCCTCTCACTCTCTCTGTCTCCCTCTCGCTCTCTGTCTCTGTCTCTCTCCCTCTCTCTCTCTCTCTCTCTGTCTCTCTCTCTGGCTCTCTCTCTCTGTCTCTCTCTGTCTCTCGCTCTGGCTCTCTCTCTCTGCCCCTCTCTCTCTCTCTGCCCCTCTCTCTCTCTCTGTCTGTCTCTCTCTGTCTCTCTCTCTCTCTGTCTCTCTCTCTCTGTCTCTCTCTCTGGCTCTCTCTCTCTGTCTCTCTGTCTCTCTCTGTCTCTCTCTCTGGATCTCTCTCTCTGGCTCTCTCTCTCTGTCTCTCTGTCTCTGTCTCTCTCTCTCTCACTCTGTCTCTGTTGTCATGATATGCAGATAATGATGTACAGACAGGCAGCTAATGAACACAGAGAACAGGACATGACCAATGAGCAGGCCGGACACTCAGGGGTGGGATCTCACTATAAAAGGCACGAGGCACTCACACTCCACCTCTTTCCACTGATGAACATCTACAGAGTGAGTCAGGGTGTATGTACAGTGTCACCCCTCCAGCACATGGCTAAGAGCTAGTCTGGTTCAGTCAGACAGAGTAAGCACACTTAGGTTAGCAGAGAGTCGAACTCACAGAGAACTGTGCTAACTGTGCTTCAATAAATCAGATTGAACTAACTTCGAGGTCTGGAGTATCTTTTGGTTAAAGCTGCCTCCAGTTGCAGCCTGTGTTATCCCAGAGTACACAACACGTCATCTGTCTCCCTCTCTCTGTCTCCCTCTCTCCTCCACAGCTGTTGCTTTGTTGCGGAGACGATTGCAGCCAGAATGAGGCGGTGCCCACCCACTACCGACACCTAGTGTTCGCCTTCCTCACCTGCTTCCTGTTTGCCTCTCACCTGCCGGAACGGCTGGCCCCGGGCTGCTTCGATTACGTCGGTGAGTCCATGGGCAGGGTTGGCGAGGGCGGAGGGGGGTGGTCCTCTCTTTGTCTCTCTCTCTCGCTCGGCTAATTCGCTTCTCTTCCCTCTCTCCCCCCCCTCCCCCCTCCCCTCAGGTCACAGCCACCAGCTCTTCCACATCTGTGCCGTGCTGGGCACCCACTTCCAGCTGGAGGCCATCGTCACGGACATGTCCTGCCGCCAAGCCTGGCTCTCGGTCCACACGGCGCCCCCCTCCCTGGGGGGGACGCTGGGGGTCATGCTCGCCTCCGTCTTCCTCAACCTGCTCATCATCGCCGTCTTCGTCCTCCTCCTCCTCTGGGCCCCTGGCTCTTCCCCATCCTGCAGGGCAGCTGTCCCGACAGGACCAAGAGGGAGTGAGGCGGTGGGGGGGGGGGGGGGGGGGGGGGGGGGAGGTGCGGGGCTTCAAATAAGATCTTTAATAAAAGTTTTATCCTAACAACGTTTCTTTGCTGCTTGTGTTGCGTGTCATGCAGTCGATATCTCAAGGAGGAGGATTGTTCTGACTGAGGTGGGGGCAGCGCTCTGTCTGTCTCTCGTTCCGCGCCCGCATGTTCAGTGATTCCGCCAGCTCGCTCGACGGAAATGATCTCTGCTTCATTACAACCCCGGATCAGACCCCCAACGTTTCTCGGAGACGTGGGGCGAGATTCTCCGACCGCCCCCGCCGTTGTATCTTGACTGAATTTGCTCTGTTTCTGTAACCTTTGCTCTCGAGTCGCCAGGTATCTTTATGATACCACCACGAGTTTCAAGTTCAAGTAATGATCAATAACCCAATACACCGATTAGTAAGATTCAAATCAAAACACATTTAGTATACACGGTAATCACTACCCATGCATAAACTCTACTTTCTAGACTATCTCTAACACTAAAAGGCCTATACTTAGCTTCGGAATTGGCCCACCAGGTCAGGGGAACAAATGGCCTTTCGTTCGATCTGAGTCTGCAGGATTCAAAGCTGGTATTGTCTGGTAGCTCGGAGCGCCGATCTCGTAGCGTGAGTTGACTGGAAACTTACTTGGTTGGTGCGGCAGCTTAGACAGTTCACTCTCACGGGTTGATTCGCTGCTGAGTGACCCTGCCAAGAAGACCGATTTGAACTTGGGGACTCTACTTTATAGTCCCCAGGGGCTTCCCGCCCTTTGGGGTGGACCCCGCACCTGGTTCCAAGTGATTGGACTGCGTTCCGATCACTTGGATCGATTTCTCCAATACCGGAGCCGTTCCCTGAGCGCTGGGCGGTCCCTGAGTGTCCGTCGGCCTTCCTTTGTCTTGGCTCCTGCTGGCGCCGAGGAGTCTGGCTTGGCCTTATTCACCTTAAATGTTTCAATTGTACCCGGGGATCGCTCGTTAGTATACAAATGGCTGTGAGTTTCAGTGCTGTCTGGGCTTTTGCAAGTTCTAATACACAGGATTTTTGCACTTGCTAGTTTTTGCCTGGCTTGACTGAATTTCCCTGTAGTCTTTGCGTCTCTCCATTTTAAGTCGGGAAATTGTCAACCCAGGTGGCTCCAGAAGCCCCAATTTTCTTTTTATTTAGTAAGACTGCGAGTAAAGGATATCGCGCTCCACGAATGATTCCACGGACAAACAGGGATATGGTGTATTAAAACAAACCTTTGTCATTAACACAGCATTCGACAGCACAGAAATATTGCGAAGAATTATCGGTTCAACAACACTGAGCTACACAATGAAATGCTTTAACTCCTATCCGCTACCTTTTTTTAATCTCCAATCAAGCAAAACCCAGCACCGGTCAAAATCCACTTTGAAATACAGTTAGCAAACACAGGGCTGCCTGCTGTAAACTTGGATAGAGTGCCTCGTAAAAGAATGATTGGAAAGAGAGAGAGAGGGAAATCCAGTCAGGAAACAGCCCGCAGATTCTTGCCAGTGTCAGACTATTGTTTAACCTGACAGCCTTTTGCTCAAAAGAATAAATGGAACAATGGCAAAGTCCTTGAGGTGTCTGGGTACTGCAGTCACTCGCTCACCATTGGTCTGGATACTTCTGGAAACAAGCAGCACCGAGGCGGCGCCCCACTGTCAGAGGGTGAGTATTGAGGGAGTGCCGCACTGTCAGAGGGTCAGTACTGAGGGAGCGCCGCACTGTCAGAGGGTCAGTACTGAGGGAGTGCTGCACTGTCAGAGGGTCAGTACTGAGGGAGTGCTGCACTGTCAGAGGGTCAGTACTGAGGGAGCGTCGCACTGTCAGAGGGTCAGTACTGAGGGAGTGCCGCACTGTCAGAGGGTCAGTACTGAGGGAGTGCTGCACTGTCAGAGGGTCAGTACTGAGGGAGTGCCGCACTGTCAGAGGGTCAGTACTGAGGGAGTGCCGCACTGTCAGAGGGTCAGTACTGAGGGAGTGCTGCACTGTCGGAGGGTCAGTACTGAGGGAGCGCCTCACTGTCAGAGGGTCAGTACTGAGGGAGCGCCGCACTGTGGGAGGGTCAATATTGAGGGAGTGCCGCACTGTCGGAGGGTCAGTACTGAGGGAGTGCCGCACTGTCAGAGGGTCAGTACTGAGGGAGTGCCGCACTGTCAGAGGGTCAGTACTGAGGGAGTGCCGCACTGTCGGAGGGTCAGTACTGAGGGAGTGCCGCACTGTCAGAGGGTGAGTACTGAGGGACTGCTGCACTGTCAGAGGGTCAGTACTGAGGGAGTGCTGCACTGTCAGAGGGTCAGTACTGAGGGAGTGCTGCACTGTCAGAGGGTCAGTACTGAGGGAGCGTCGCACTGTCAGAGGGTCAGTACTGAGGGAGTGCCGCACTGTCAGAGGGTCAGTACTGAGGGAGTGCTGCACTGTCAGAGGGTCAGTACTGAGGGAGTGCCGCACTGTCAGAGGGTCAGTACTGAGGGAGTGCCGCACTGTCAGAGGGTCAGTACTGAGGGAGTGCTGCACTGTCGGAGGGTCAGTACTGAGGGAGCGCCTCACTGTCAGAGGGTCAGTACTGAGGGAGCGCCGCACTGTGGGAGGGTCAATATTGAGGGAGTGCCGCACTGTCGGAGGGTCAGTACTGAGGGAGTGCCGCACTGTCAGAGGGTCAGTACTGAGGGAGTGCCGCACTGTCAGAGGGTCAGTACTGAGGGAGTGCCGCACTGTCGGAGGGTCAGTACTGAGGGAGTGCCGCACTGTCAGAGGGTGAGTACTGAGGGACTGCTGCACTGTCGGAGGGTCAGTACTGAGGGAGTGCCGCACTGTCAGAGGGTCAGTACTGAGGGAGTGCTGCACTGTCGGAGGGGTAGTACTGAGAGAGTGGCGCACTGTCTGAGGGTCAGTCCTGAGGGAGCTTTGCACTGTTTGGAGGGTCAGTACTGAGGGAGCGTCACATTGTCGGAGGGTCAGTACTGAGGGAGTGCCGCACTGTCAGAGGGTCAGTACTGAGGAGCATCGCACTGTTGGAGGGTCAGTACTGAGCGCGTGTCGCACTGTCGGAGGGTCAGTACTGAGGGAGTGCCGCACTGTCAGAGGGTCAGTGCTGAGGAGCATCGCACTGTCGGAGGGTCAGTACTGAGCGAGTGTCGCACTGTCGGAGGGTCAGTACAAGAACATAAGAACTAGGAGCAGGAGTCGGCCATTCGGCCCCTCAAGCCTGCTCCACCATTCAATGAGATCATGGCTGATCTTTTGTGGACTCAGCTCCACTTTCCAGCTTGAACACCATAACCCTTAATCCCTTTATTCTTCAAAAACTATCAATCTTTATCTTAAAAACATTTAATGAAGGAGCCTCAACTGCTTCACTGGGCAAGGAATTCCATAGATTCACAACCCTTTAGGTGAAAAAGTTCCTCCTAAACTCAGTCCTAAATCTACTTCCCCTTATTTTGAGGCTATGCCCCCTAGTTCTGCTTTCACCCGCCAGTGGAAACAACCTGCCCGCATCTATCCTATCTATTCCCTTCATAATTTTATATGTTTCTATAAGATCCCCCGCATCCTTCTGAATTCCAACGAGTACAGTCCCAGTCTACTCAACCTCTCCTCATAATCCAACCCCTTCAGCTCTGGGATTAACCTAGTGAATCTCCTCTGCACACCCTCCAGTGCCAGTACGTCCTTTCTCAGGTAAGGAGACCAAAACTGAACACAATACTCCAGGTGTGGCCTCACTAACACCTTATACAATTGCAGCATAAGCTCCCTAGTCTTAAACTCCATCCCTCTAGCAACGAAGGACAAAATTCTATTTGCCTTCTTAATCACCTGTTGCACCTGTAAACCAACTTTTTGCGACTCATGCACTAGCACACCCAGGTCTCTCCGCACAGCAGCATGTTTTAATATTTTATCATTTAAATAATAATCCCTTTTGCCGTTATTCCTACCAAAATGGATAACCTCACATTTGTCAACATTGTATTCCATCTGCCAGACCCTAGCCCATTCACTTGGCCTATCCAAATCCCTCTGCAGACTTCCAGTATCATCTGCACATTTTGCTTTACCGCTTATCTTCGTGTCGTCTGCAAACTTGGACACATTACCCTTGGTCCCCAACTCCAAATCATCTATGTAAATTGTGAACAATTGTGGGCCCAACACTGATCCCTGAGGGACACCACTGGCTACTGATTGCCAACCAGAGAAACACCCATTAATCCCCACTCTTTGCTTTCTATTAATTAACCAATCCTCTATCCATGCTACTACTTTCCCCTTAATGCCATGCATCTTTATCTTATGCAGCAACCTTTTGTGTGGCACCTTGTCAAAGGCTTTCTGGAAATCCAGATATACCACATCCATTGGCACCCCGTTATCTACCGCACTGTTAATGTCCTCAAAAAATTCCACTAAATTAGTTAGGCACGACCTGCCCTTTATGAACCCATGCTGCGTCTGTCCAATGGGACAATTTCCATCCAGATGCCTCGCTATTTCTTCCTTGATGATAGATTCCAGCATCTTCCCTACAACCGAAGTTAAGCTCACTAGCCTATAATTACCCGCTTTCTGCCTACCTCCTTTATTAAACAGAACTGAGTGAATGTCACACTGTCGGGGGGGCCAGTACTGAGGGAGCACCACACAGTGACGATGCGGATATATTTCAGATACAGCGCCCCCTGGCAGTGTGGATGAGGATATCTTTCAGTCACAGCGCCCCTGGAGATGAGGATGAGGATATATTTCGGTCACAGCGCCCCCTGGCAGTAAGGATGAGGATATATTTCAGTCACAGCGCCCCCTGGCAGTGAGTATATTACAGTCACAGTGCCCCCTGTTGGTTAGGGTGAGGATATATATCAATCACAGCGCCCCCGGCAGTGCGGAGGAGGATATATTTCAGTCACAGCGCCCCCTCGCAGTGAGTATATTGCAGTCACAGTGTCCCCTGTTGATTAGGGTGAGGATATATATCAATCACAGCGCCCCTGGCAGTGCGGAGGAGGATATATTACACTCACACGTCGCCCGCTGGCAGTGACATTGAGGATATGTTACAGTCAGAGCACCCCCTGGTGGTGCAGTTGAAGATATATTTCAGTCACAGCGTGCCCTGGCAGTGAGGATGAGGATATCTTTCAGTCACAGCGCCCCCTGGCGGTGAGGATGAGGATATAGTTCAGTCACAGCGCCCCCTGGCGGTGAGGATGAGGATATATTTCAGTCACAGCGCCCCCTGGCGGTGAGGATATGGATATATTTCTGTCACAGTGCCCCCTGGTAGTGAGGATGAGGATATATTACAGTCACAGCGCCCCCTAACAGTGAGGATGAGGATGCATTTCAGTCACAGTGCCCCCTGGCAGTGAGGATGAGGATGCATTTCAGTCACAGTGCCCCCTGGCAGTGAGGATGAGGATATATTTCAGTAACAGCGCCCCCTGGCAGTGAGGATGAGGATATATTTCAGTCACAGCGCCCGTTGGCGGCGAGGATGAGGATTTGTTACAGTCACAGCGCCCCCTCCAGTGAGGATGAGGATATATTTCAGTTACAGCGCCCCCTGGCAGTGAGGTTGAGGATATATTTCTGTCAGAGCACGCTCTGGCAGTGAGGTTGAGGATATATTTCTGTAACACCGTCCCCTAGCGGTGAGGATGGGAGTATATTACAGACACACATCGCCCCTGGCAGTGAGGTTGAGGATATATTTCTGTAACACCGTCCCCTAGCGGTGAGGACGGGAGTATATTACAGACACACATCGCCCCTGGCAGTGAGGTTGAGGATATATTTCAGTCACAGTGCCCACTGGCAGTGAGGTTGAGGATATATTTCTGTCACAGCGCCCACTGGCAGTGAGGATGAGAATATGTTACAGTCACTGTGGCCCCTGGCAGTGCGGATGAGGATATATTTCAGTCACGGTGCCCCCAGGCAGTGCGGATGAGAGTATATTACAATCACACATCGCACCCCGGCAGTGAGGATGAGGGTATATTTCAGTCACGGTGCCCCCAGGCAGTGAGGATGAGGATATATTTCAGTCACAGTGCCCCCTGGCAGTGAGGATGAGGATATATTTCAGTCACAGTGTCCCCTGGCAGTGAGGATGAGGATATAGTTCAGTCACAGTGGCCCCTGGTGGTGAGGATGAGGCTATATTCCAGTAACAGCGCCCCCTGGCCGTGTGCATCACGATTTATATTTCAGTCACAGTGCCCCCTGGCAGTGAGGATGAGGATATATTTCAGTCACCGTGCACCCAGGCAGTGAGGATGAGGATATGTTACAGTCACAGTGCCCCCTGGCAGTGAGGATGACGATATATTTCAGTCACAGCGCCCCCTTCTGGTGAGGATGAGGATATATTTCAGTCACAGCGCCCCTTCTGGTGAGGATGAGGATATATTTCAGTAACAGAGCCCCTTGGCAGTGATGATGACGATATATTTCAGTCACAGCGCCCCTTGGCAGTGAGGATGAGGATATATTTCAGTCACAGTGCACCCTGGCAGTGAGGATGAGGATATATTTCAGTCATAGCGCCCCCTTCTGGTGAGGATGAGGATATATTTCAGTAACAGAGCCCCTTGGCAGTGATGATGACGATATATTTCAGTCACAGTGCCCCCCGGCAGTGAGGGTGAGGATATAGTTCAGTCACAGCGCCCCCTGGCAGTGAGGATCACTATTTATATTTCAGTCACAGCGCCCCCTGGCAGTGAGGATCACAATTTATATTTCAGTCACAGTGCGCCGTGGCAGTGAGTATGATGATATATTTCAGTCACGGTGCCCCCAGGCAGCGAGGATGACGATATATTACAGTCACAGTGCCCCCTGGCAGCGAGGATGAAGATATATTTCAGTCACGGTGCCCCCTGGCAGTGAGGATGACGATATATTTCAGTCACAGCGCCCCTTGGCAGTGAGGATGAGGCTATATTTCAGTCACAGCGCCCCCTGGCAGTGAGGATGACGATATATTTCAGTCACAGCGCCCCCTGGCAGTGAGTATATTACAGTCACAGTGCCCCCTGTTGGTTAGGGTGAGGAGATATATCAATCACAGCGCCCCTGGCAGTGCGGAGGAGGATATATTACACTCACACGTCGCCCGCTGGCAGTGACATTGAGGATATGTTACAGTCAGAGCACCCCCTGGTGGTGCAGTTGAAGATATATTTCAGTCACAGCGTGCCCTGGCAGTGAGGATGAGGATATCTTTCAGTCACAGCGCCCCCTGGCGGTGAGGATGAGGATATAGTTCAGTCACAGCGCCCCCTGGCGGTGAGGATGAGGATATATTTCAGTCACAGCGCCCCCTGGCGGTGAGGATATGGATATATTTCTGTCACAGTGCCCCCTGGTAGTGAGGATGAGGATATATTACAGTCACAGCGCCCCCTAACAGTGAGGATGAGGATGCATTTCAGTCACAGTGCCCCCTGGCAGTGAGGATGAGGATGCATTTCAGTCACAGTGCCCCCTGGCAGTGAGGATGAGGATATATTTCAGTAACAGCGCCCCCTGGCAGTGAGGATGAGGATATATTTCAGTCACAGCGCCCGTTGGCGGCGAGGATGAGGATTTGTTACAGTCACAGCGCCCCCTCCAGTGAGGATGAGGATATATTTCAGTTACAGCGCCCCCTGGCAGTGAGGTTGAGGATATATTTCTGTCAGAGCACCCTCTGGCAGTGAGGTTGAGGATATATTTCTGTAACACCGTCCCCTAGCGGTGAGGATGGGAGTATATTACAGACACACATCGCCTCTGGCAGTGAGGTTGAGGATATATTTCAGTCACAGTGCCCACTGGCAGTGAGGTTGAGGATATATTTCTGTCACAGCGCCCACTGGCAGTGAGGATGAGAATATGTTACAGTCACAGCGCTCCCTGGCAGTGCGGATGAGGATACATTTCAGTCACGGTGCCCCCAGGCAGTGCGGATGAGAGTATATTACAATCACACATCGCACCCCGGCAGTGAGGATGAGGGTATATTTCAGTCACGGTGCCCCCAGGCAGTGAGGATGAGGATATATTTCAGTCACAGTGTCCCCTGGCAGTGAGGATGATGATATAGTTCAGTCACAGTGCCCCCTGGTGGTGAGGATGAGGCTATATTCCAGTAACAGCGCCCCCTGGCCGTGTGCATCACGATTTATATTTCAGTCACAGTGCCCCCTGGCAGTGAGGATGAGGATATATATCAGTCACCGTGCACCCAGGCAGTGAGGATGAGGATATGTTACAGTCACAGTGCCCCCTGGCAGTGAGGATGACGACATATTTCAGTCACAGCGCCCCTTGGCAGTGAGGATGAGGATATATATGAGTCACAGCGCCCCCTTCTGGTGAGGATGAGGATATATTTCAGTAACAGAGCCCCTTGGCAGTGATGATGACGATATATTTCAGTCACAGTGCCCCCCGGCAGTAAGGATGAGGATATAGATCAGTCACAGCGCCCCCTGGCAGTGAGGATCACAATTTATATTTCAGTCACAGTGCCCCCTTGCAGTGAGGATGAGGATATAGTTCAGTCACAGCGCCCCCTGGCAGTGAGGATCACAATTTATATTTCAGTCACAGTGCCCCCTTGCAGTGAGGATGAGGATATATTTCAGTCACAGTGCCCCCTGGCAGTGAGGATGAGGATATATTTCAGTCACAGTGCCCCCTGGCAGTGAGGATAAGGATATATTTCAGTCACAGTGCCCCCTGGCAGTGAGGATGACGATATATTTCAGTCACAGCGCCCCTTGGCAGTGAGGATGAGGATATATTTCAGTCACAGCGCCCCCTGGCAGTGAGGATGACGATATATTTCAGTCACAGTGCCCCCTGACAGTGAGGATGAGGATATATTTCAGTCACAGTGTCCCCTTGCAGTGAGGATGATGATATATTTCAGTCACAGTGCCCCCTGGCAGTGTGGATGAGGATATATTTCAGTCACAGCGCCCCTTGGCAGTGAGGTTGTGGATATATTTCAGTCACAGCGCCTCCTGGCGGTGAGGATGAGGATATATTTCAGTCACAGCGCCCCCTGGCAGTGAGGTTGAGGATATATTTCAGTCACAGCGCCACCTGGCGGTGATGTTGAGGATATATTTCAGTCACAGCGCCACCTGGCGGTGAGGATGAGGATATATTTCAGTCACAGCGCCCCCTTGCAGTGAGGTTGAGGATATATTTCTCTGACAGCACCCTCTGGCAGTGTGGATGAGAGTATATTACAGTCACACATCGCCCCCTGGCAGTGAGGATGACGATATATATCAGTCACAGCGCCCCCTGGCAGTGAGGAAGATGATATATTTCAGTCACAGCGCCCCCTGGCACTGAGGATGAGGATATATTTCAGTCACAGTGCCCCCTGGCAGTGAGGATGAGGCTATATTTCAGTCACGGTGCCCACTTGCAGTGAGGATGAGGATATATTTCAGTCACAGTGCCCCCTGGCAGTGAGGATGAGGAAATATTACAGTCACAGCGCTCCCTGGCAGTGAGGATGACGATCTATTTCAGTCACAGCGCCCCCTGGCAGTGGGGATGAGGATATATATCAGTCACAGTGCCCCTTGGCAGTGAGGATCACGATTTATATTTCAGTCACAGTGCCCCCTGGCAGTGAGTATGAGGATATATTTCAGTCACAGTGCCCCCTGGCAGTGAGGATGAGGATATATTTCAGTCACAGTGCCCCCTGGCAGTGGGGATGAGGATATATATCAGTCACAGTGCCCCTTGGCAGTGAGGATCACGATTTATATTTCAGTCACAGTGCCCCCTGGCAGTGAGTATGAGGATATATTTCAGTCACAGTGCCCCCTGGCAGTGAGGAAGATGATATATTTCAGTCACAGCGCCCCCTGGCAGTGAGGATGAGGATATATTTCAGTCACAGTGCCCCCTGGCAGTGAGGATGAGGCTATATTTCAGTAACAGAGCCCCCTGGCAGTGAGGATGACGACATATTTCAGTCACAGCGCCCCCTGGCGGTAAGGATGAGAGTATATTACAGACACACTTTTTTTTTTTGTTTTGCACTGAGTGCTGAATTTGGTGCTTTTTGAGTGCGATAGTGAGAGTTTGGTGACCGAGGGAGTGCTGAATTTGGTGCTTTTTGAGTGCGATAGTGAGAGTTTGGTGACCGAGGGAGTTAGGTGAGGAGGGAGTAAGGTGCTCCTTTCATTTTGTTTCCGACATTTCCGCAAAGAGTGCGAAGAGAGCCAGGAGTTTACAGGAAGTGTAGCTGACTGGGAGCAGAGTCGGAGGGCGGAGATCTAGTTAGTCCACACAGCAGCTATATTCTGTAAGGTAAGAGGGGATGGAGGCTAGGCCAGTTACATGCTCCTCCTGTAGGATGTGGGTGGTGAGGGATACCACCGGTGTCCCCACTGACTATACCTGCGGGAAGTGCACCCAACTTCAGCTCCTCAAAGACCGTGTTAGGGAACTGGAGCTGAAGCTGGATGAACTTCGGATCATCCGGGAGGCAGAGGGGGTGATTGAGAAGAGTTACAGGGAGGTAACCACACCCAAGGTACAGGACAAGAATAGCTGGGTTACAGTCAGGGGGAAAAAAACAAACAGGCAGACAGTGCAGGGATCCCTCGTGGCCGTTCCCCTTCAAAACAAGTATACCGTTTTGGATGCTGTTGGGGGGGATGACCTACCGGGGGAAGGCCCTAGCGGCCAGGTCTCTGGCACTGAGTCTGGCTCTGGGGCTCAGAAGGGAAGGGGGGAGAATAGAAAAGCAATAGTTGTAGGAGATTCAATGGTTAGGGGAATAGATAGGAGATTCTGTGGTCGCGAGCGAGACTCCCGGAAGGTATGTTGCCTCCCAGGTGCCAGGGCCAGGGATGTCTCGGATCGTGTCTTCAGGATCCTTAAGGGGGAGGGGGAGCAGCCAGAAGTCGTGGTGCACATTGGTACCAACGACATAGGTAGGAAAAGGGGTGTGGAGGTAATAAACAAGTTTAGGGAGTTAGGCTGGAAGTTGAAAGCCAGGACAGACAGAGTTGTCATCTCTGGTTTCTTGCCGGTGCCACGTGATAGCGAGGCTAGGAATAGGGAGAGAGTGCAGTTGAACACGTGGCTGCAGGAATGGTGTAGGAGGGAGGGCTTCAGGTATTTGGATAATTGGAGCGCATTCTGGGGAAGGTGGGACCTGTACAAGCAGGACGGGTTGCATCTGAACCAGAGGGGCACCAATATCCTGGGAGGGAGGTTTGCTAGTACTCTTCGGGAGGGTTTAAACTAATTTGGCAGGGGAATGGGAACCGGATTTGTAGTCCAGCAACTAAGGTAGCCGATATTCAGGACGCCAAAGCGTGGAATGAGGCAGTGGGGAAGGGAACACTGACAAAGGAGAGTATTTGCAGGCACGGAGATGGGTTGAAGTGTGTATACTTCAACGCAAGAAGCATCAGGAATAAGGTGGGTGAACTTAAGGCATGGATCGGTACTTGGGACTACGATGTGGTGGCCATCACGGAAACTTGGATAGAAGAGGGGCAGAAATGGTTGTTGGAGGTCCCTGGTTATAGATGTTTCAATAAGATTAGGGAGGGTGGTAAAAGAGGTGGGGGGGTGGCATTATTAATTAGAGATAGTATAACAGCTGCAGAAAGGCAGTTCGAGGAGTATCACCCTATTGAGGTAGTATGGGTTGAAGTCAGAAATAGGAAAGGAGCAGTCACCTTGTTAGGAGTTTTCTATAGGCCCCCCAATAGTAGCAGAGATGTGGAGGAACAGATTGGGAAACAGATTTTGGAAAGTTGCAGAAGTCATAGGGTAGTAGTCATGGGCGACTTTAACTTCCCAAATATTGAGTGGAAACTCTTTAGATCAAATAGTTTGGATGGGGTGGTGTTTGTGCAGTGTGTCCAGGAAGCTTTTCTAACACAGTATGTAGATTGTCCAACCAGAGGAGGGGCAATATTGGATTTAGTACTGGGTAATGAACCAGGGCAAGTAATAGATTTGTTAGTGGGGGAGCATTTTGGAGACAGTGACCACAATTCTGTGACTTTCACTTTAGTAATGGAGAGGGATAGGTACGTGCAACAGGGCAAGGTTTACAATTGGGGGAAGGGTAAATACGATGTTGTCAGACAAGAATTGAAGTGCATAAGTTGGGAACATAGGCTGGCAGGGAAGGACACAAGTGAAATGTGGAACTTGTTCAAGGAACAGGTGCTACGTGTCCTTGATATGTATGTCCCTGTCAGGCAGGGAAGAGATGGTCGAGTGAGGGAACCATGGTTGACAAGAGAGGTTGAATGTCTTGTTAAGAGGAAAAAGGTGACTTATGTAAGGCTGAGGAAACAAGGTTCAGACAGGGCATTGGAGGGATACAAGATAGCCAGGAGGGAACTGAAGAAAGGGATTAGGAGAGCTAAGAGAGGGCATGAACAATCTTTGGCGGGTAGGATCAAGGAAAACCCCAAGGCCTTTTACACATATGTGAGAAATATGAGAATGACTAGAGCGAGGGTAGGTCCGATCAAGGACAGTTGCGGGAGATTGTGTATTGAGTCTGAAGAGATAGGCGAGGTCTTGAATAAGTACTTTTCTTCTGTATTTACAAATGAGAGGGGCGATATTGTTGGAGAGGACAGTGTGAAACAGATTGGTAAGCTCGAGGAAATACTTGTTAGGAAGGAAGATGTGTTGGGCATTTTGAAAAACTTGAGGATAGACAAGTCCCCCGGGCCTGACGGGATATATCCAAGGATTCTATGGGAAGCAAGAGATGAAATTGCAGAGCCGTTGGCAATTATCTTTTCGTCCTCACTGTCAACAGGGGTGGTACCAGGGGATTGGAGAGTGGCGAATGTCGTGCCCCTGTTCAAAAAAGGAACTATGGATAACCCTGGGAATTACAGGCCAGTTAGTCTTACTTCGGTGGTAGGCAAAGTAATGGAAAGGGTACTGAAGGATAGGATTTCTGAGCATCTGGAAAGACACTGCTTGATTAGGGATAGTCAGCACGGATTTGTGAGGGGTAGGTCTTGCCTTACAAATCTTATTGAATTCTTTGAGGAGGTGACCAAGCATGTGGATGGAGGTAAAGCAGTGGATGTAGTGTACATGGATTTTAGTAAGGCATTTGATAAAGTTCCCCATGGTAGGCTTCTGCACAAAGTAAGGAGGCATGGGATAGTGGGAAATTTGGCCAGTTGGATAACGAACTGGCTAACCGATAGAAGTCAGAGAGTGGTGGTGGATGGCAAATATTCAGCCTGGATCCCAGTTACCAGTGGTGTACCGCAGGGATCAGTTCTGGGTCCTCTGCTGTTTGTGATTTTCATTAATGACTTGGATGAGGGAGTTGAAGGGTGGGTCAGTAAATTTGCAGACGATACGAAGATTGGTGGAGTTGTGGATAGTAAGGAGGGCTGTTGTCAGCTGCAAAGAGACATAGATAGGATGCAGAGCTGGGCTGAGAAGTGGCAGATGGAGTTTAACCCTGAAAAATGTGAGGTTGTCCATTTTGGAAGGACAAATATGAATGCGGAATACAGGGTTAACGGTAGAGTTCTTGGCATTGTGGAGGAGCAGAGAGACCTTGGGGTCTATGTTCATACATCTTTGAAAGTTGCCACTCAAGTGGATAGAGCTGTGAAGAAGGCCTATGGTGTGCTCGCGTTCATTAACAGAGGGATTGAATTTAAGAGCCGTGAGGTGATGATGCAGCTGTACAAAACTTTGGTAAGGCCACATTTGGAGTACTGTGTACAGTTCTGGTCGCCTCATTTTAGGAAGGATGTGGAAGCTCTGGAAAAGGTGCAAAGAAGATTTACCAGGATGTTGCCTGGAATGGAGAGTAGGTCTTACGAGGAAAGGTTGAGGGTGCTAGGCCTTTTCTCATTAGAACGGAGAAGGATGAGGGGCGACTTGATAGAGGTTTATAAGATGATCAGGGGAATAGATAGAGTAGACAGTCAGAGACTTTTTCCCCAGGTGGAACACACCATTACAAGGGGACATAAATTTAAGGTGAAAGGTGGAAGATATAGGAGGGATATCAGAGGTAGGTTCTTTACCCAGAGAGTAGTGGGGGCATGGAATGCACTGCCTGTGGAAGTAGTTGAGTCGGAAACATTAGTGACGTTCAAGCAGCTGTTGGATAGGTACATGGATTACGGGAAAATGATATAGTGTAGATTTATTTGTTCTTAAGGGCAGCACGGTAGCATTGTGGATAGCACAATTGCTTCACAGACCCATGGTCCCAGGTTCGATTCCGGCTTGGGTCATTGTCTGTGCGGAGTCTGCACGTCCTCCCCGTGTCTGCGTGGGTTTCCTCCGGGTGCTCCGGTTTCCTCCCACAGTCCAAAGATGTGCGGGTTAGGTGAATTGGCCAATGATAAATTGCCCTTAATGTACAAATTGCCCTTGGTGTTGGGTGGAGGTGTTGAGTTTGGGTAGGGTGCTCTTTCCAAGAGCTGGTGCAGACTCAGGGGGCCGAATGGCCTCCTTCTGCACTGTAGATTCAATGATAATCTATGATTAATCTAGGACAAAGGTTCGGCACAACATTGTGGGCCGAAGGGCCTGTTCTGTGCTGTATTTTCTATGTACTCTATGTACTATATACACATCGCCCCCTGGCAGTGAGGTTGAGTATATATTTCTGTCACAGCGCCCAGTGGCAGTGCTGATGAGAGTATATTACAGTCACACATCGCCCCCTGGTTGTGAGAATGAGGATAGATTTCAGTCACTGTGGCCCCTGGCAGTGAGGATGAGAATATGTTACAGTCACACATCGCCCCCCCCGGCAGTGAGGATGAGGGTATATTTCAGTCACGGTGCCCCCAGGCAGTGAGGTTGAGGATATGTTACAGTCACAGCGCCCCCTGGCAGTGCGGATGAGAGTATATTACAGTCACACATCGCCCCCCGGCAGTGAGGATGAGGATATAGTTCAGTCACAGTGCCCCCTGGCGGTGAGGATGAGGCCAGATTTCAGTAACAGCGCCCCCTGGCAGTGAGGATCACGATTTATATTTCGGTCACAGTGCCCCCTTGTAGTGAGGATGAGGATATATTTCAGTCACAGTGCCCCTTGGCAGTGAGGATGATGATATATTTCAGTCACAGCACCCCCTGGCAGTGAGGATGAGGATATATTTCAGTCACAGTGCCCCCTGGCAGTGAGGATGAGGATATATTTCAGTCACAGTGCCCCCTGGCAGTGAGGATGATGATATATTTCAGTCACAGCGCCCCCTGGCAGTGAGGATGAGGATATATTTCAGTCACAGCGTCTCCTGGCGGTGAGGATGACGATATATTTCAGTCATAGCACCCCCTGGCAGTGAGGTTGCGGCTATATTTCAGTCACAGCGCCCCCTGGCAGTGAGGATGAGGATATATTTCAGTCGCAGCACCCCCTGGCAGTGAGGTTGCGGATATATTTCAGTCACAGCGATCCTAGCGGTGAGGATGAGGATATATTCAGTCACAGTGCCCCCTGGCAGTGAGGATGAGGATATATTCAGTCACAGCGCCCCCTGGCAGCGAGGATGACGATATATTTCAGTCACAGTGCCCCCTGGCAGTGAGGATGACGATATATTTCAGTCACAGTGCCCCCTGGCAGTGTGGATGAAGATATATTTCAGTCACGGTGCCCCCTGGCAGTGAGGATGACGATATATTTCAGTCACAGCGCCCCTTGGCAGTGAGGATAAGGCTATATTTCAGTCACAGCGCCCCCTGGCAGTGAGGATGACGATATATTTCAGTCACAGCGCCCCCTGGCAGTGAGTATATTACAGTCACAGTGCCCCCTGTTGGTTAGGGTGAGGATATATATCAATCACAGCGCCCCTGGCAGTGCGGAGGAGGATATATTACACTCACACGTCGCCCGCTGGCAGTGACATTGAGGATATGTTACAGTCAGAGCACCCCCTGGTGGTGCAGTTGAAGATATATTTCAGTCACAGCGTGCCCTGGCAGTGAGGATGAGGATATCTTTCAGTCACAGCGCCCCCTGGCGGTGAGGATGAGGATATAGTTCAGTCACAGCGCCCCCTGGCGGTGAGGATGAGGATATATTTCAGTCACAGCGCCCCCTGGCGGTGAGGATATGGATATATTTCTGTCACAGTGCCCCCTGGTAGTGAGGATGAGGATATATTACAGTCACAGCGCCCCCTAACAGTGAGGATGAGGATGCATTTCAGTCACAGTGCCCCCTGGCAGTGAGGATGAGGATGCATTTCAGTCACAGTGCCCCCTGGCAGTGAGGATGAGGATATATTTCAGTAACAGCGCCCCCTGGCAGTGAGGATGAGGATATATTTCAGTAACAGCGCCCCATGGCAGTGAGGATGAGGATATATTTCAGTCACAGCGCCCGTTGGCGGCGAGGATGAGGATTTGTTACAGTCACAGCGCCCCCTCCAGTGAGGATGAGGATATATTTCAGTTACAGCGCCCCCTGGCAGTGAGGTTGAGGATATATTTCTGTCAGAGCACCCTCTGGCAGTGAGGTTGAGGATATATTTCTGTAACACCGTCCCCTAGCGGTGAGGATGGGAGTATATTACAGACACACATCGCCCCTGGCAGTGAGGTTGAGGATATATTTCAGTCACAGTGCCCACTGGCAGTGAGGTTGAGGATATATTTCTGTCACAGCGCCCACTGGCAGTGAGGATGAGGATATGTTACAGTCACAGCGCTCCCTGGCAGTGCGGATGAGGATATATTTCAGTCACGGTGCCCCCAGGCAGTGCGGATGAGAGTATATTACAATCACACATCGCACCCCGGCAGTGAGGATGAGGGTATATTTCAGTCACGGTGCCCCCAGGCAGTGAGGATGAGGATATATTTCAGTCACAGTGTCCCCTGGCAGTATCGTCATCCTCACTGCCAGGGTGCACCGTGACTGAAATATATCCTCATCCTCACTGCCAGGGGGCACTGTGACTGAAATATATCCTTATCCTCACTGCCAGGGGGCACTGTGACTGAAATATATCCTCATCCTCACTGCCAGGGGCACTGTGACTGAAATATATCCTCATCCTCACTGCAAGGGGGCACTGTGACTGAAATATAAATTGTGATCCTCACTGCCAGGGGGCGCTGTGACTGAACTATATCCTCATCCTCACTGCCGGGGGGCACTGTGACTGAAATATATCGTCATCATCTCTGCCAAGGGGCTCTGTTACTGAAATATATCCTCATCCTCACCAGAAGGGGGCGCTGTGACTGAAATATATCCTCATCCTCACTGCCAAGGGGCACTGTGACTGAAATATATCCTCATCCTCACTGCCTGGGTGCACGGTGACTGAAATATATCCTCATCCTCACTGCCAGGGGGCGCTGTGACTGAAATATATCCTCATCCTCACTGCCAAGGGGCGCTGTGACTGAAATATATCGTCATCCTCACTGCCAGGGCGCACTGTGACTGTAACATATCCTCATCCTCACTGCCTGGGTGCACGGTGACTGAAATATATCCTCATCCTCACTGCCAGGGGGCACTGTGACTGAAATATAAATCGTGTTGCACACGGCCAGGGGGCGCTGTTACTGGAATATAGCCTCATCCTCACCACCAGGGGGCACTGTGACTGAACTATATCATATTTCTGTCGCAGTGCCCCCTGGCGGTGAGGATGAGGATATATTTCGTCACAGAGCCCCCTGGCATTGAGGATGAGGATATATTTCTGTCGCAGTGCCCCTTGGCAGTGAGGATGACGATATATTTCTGTCACAGCGCCCCCTGGCAGTGAGGATGAGGATATATTTCAGTCACAGAGCCCCCCGGCATTGAGGATGAGGTGTATTTCTGTCACAGTGCCCCCCGGCAGTGAGGATGAGGATATATTTCTGTCACAGCGCCCCCTTGGGTAAGGTTGAGGATATATTTCTGTCACAGCGCCCCCTGCCAGTGAGGATGAGGATCTATTTCAGTCAGCGCCCCCTGACAGTCAGGATGAGGATATATTTCAGTCAGCGTCCCCTGACAGTCAGGATGAGGATATATTTCAGTCACGGTGCTCCATGGCTGTGAGGATGAGAATATATTTCTGTCACAGCACGCCCTGGCAGTGAGCATGAGGCTATATTTCTGTCACAGTGCCCCCTGGCAGTGTGGATGAGGATATATTTCTGTCACAGCGCCCCTTGGCAGTGAGGATGAGGATATAGTAAATTCACAGAGCCCCCTGGCAGTGAGGATGAGGTTATATTTATGTCACAGCGCCCCCTGGCAGTGTGGTGAGGATATATTTCTGTCACAGCGCCCCTGGCAGTGAGGATGAGGATATATTACAGTCACAGTGCCCCCTGGCAGTGAGGATGAGGATATATTACAGTCACAGTGCCCCCTGGCAGTGAGGATGAGGATATATTACAGTCACAGCGCCCCTTAGCAGTGAGGATGAGGATATATTTCTGTCACAGCGCCCCTGGCAGTGAGGATGAGGATATATTACAGTCACAGCGCCCCTTGGTAGTGAGGATGAGGATATATTTCTGTCACAGCGCCCCCTCGCAGTGAGGATGAGGATATATTTCAGTCACAGTGCCCCCTGGCAGTGAGGATGAGGATATATTTCTGTCACAGAGCCCCCTGGTGGTGAGGAGGAAGATATATTTCAGTCACAGAGCCCCCTGGCAGTGAGGATGAGGATATATTTATGTCCAAGAGCCCCCTGGCGGTGAGGATGAGGATATATTTCTGTCACAGAGCCCCCTGGCAGCGAGGATGAGGATATATTTCTGTCACAGCGCCCCCTGGCAGCGAGGATGACGATATATTTCTGTGACAGAGCCCCCTGGCAGTGAGGATGAGGATATATTACAGTTACAGTGCCCCCTGGCAGTGAGGATGAGGATATATTACAGTCACAGTGCCCCCTGACAGCGAGGATGACGATATATTACAGTCACAGTGCCCCCTGGCAGTGAGGATGACGATATATTTCAGTCACAGTGCCCCCTGGCAGTGTGGATGAAGATATATTTCAGTCACAGTGCCCCCTGGCAGTGAGGATGAGGATATATTACAGTCACAGTGCCCCCTGGCAGCGAGGATGAGGATATATTTCTGTCACAGTGCCCCCTGGCAGTGAGGATGAGGATATATTTCAGACGCAGCGCCCCCTGGCAGTGAGGATGAGGATATATTTCTGTCACAGTGCCCCCTGGCGGTGAGGATGAAGCTATATTACCAAGCTCTTTGTAGTATATATAAATGATTTGGAGGAAAATGTAACTGGTCTGATTAGTAAGTTTGCAGACGACACAAAGGTTGGTGGAATTGCGGATAGCGATGAGGACTGTCAGAGGATACAGCAGGATTTAGATCGTTTGGAGACTTGGGCGGAGAGATGACAGATGGAGTTTAAGAACAACAAAGAACAAAGAAAAGTACAGCACAGGAACAGGCCCTTCGGCCCTCCAAGCCCGTGCCGACCATGCTGCCCGACTAAACTACAATCTTCTACACTTCCTGGGTCCGTATCCTTCTATTCCCATCCTATTCATATATTTGTCAAGATGCCCCTTAAACGTCACTATCGTCCCTGCTTCCACTACCTCCTCCGGTAGCGAGTTCCAGGTACCCGCTACCCTCTGCGTAAAAAACTTGCCTCGTACATCTACTCTAAACCTTGCCCCTCTCACCTTAAACCTATGCCCCCTAGTAATTGACCCCTCTACCCTGGGGAAAAGCCTCTGACTATCCACTCTGTCTATGCCCCTCATAATTTTGTATACCTCTATCAGGTCGCCCCTCAACCTCCTTCGTTCCAGTGAGAACAAACCGAGTTTATTCAACCGCTCCTCATAGCTTATGCCCTCCATACCAGGCAACATTCTGGTAAATCTCTTCTGCACCCTCTCTAAAGCCTCCACATCCTTCTGGTAGTGTGGCGACCAGAATTGAACACTATACTCCAAGTGTGGCCTAACTAAGGTTCTATACAGCTGCAACATGACTTGCCAATTCTTATACTCAATGCCCCGGCCAATGAAGGCAAGCATGCCGTATGCCTTCTTGACTACCTTCTCCACCTGTGTTGCCCCTTTCAATGACCTGTGGACCTGTACTCCTAGATCTCTTTGACTTTCAATACTCTTGAGGGTTCTACCATTCACTGTATATTCCCTACCTGCATTAGACCTTCCAAAATGCATTACCTCACATTTGTCCGGATTAAATTCCATCTGCCATCTCTCCGCCCAAGTCTCCAGACAATCTAAATCCTGCTGTATCCTCAGACAGTCCTCATCGCTATCCGCAATTCCACCAACCTTTGTGTCGTCTGCAAACTTACTAATCAGACCAGTTACATTTTCCTCCAAATCATTTATATATACTACAAACAGCAAAGGTCCCAGCACTGATTCCTGTGGAACACCACTGGTCACAGCCCTCCAATTAGAAAAGCATCCCTCCATTGCTACCCTCTGCCTTCTATGGCCTAGCCAGTTCTGTATCCACCTTGCCAGTTCACCCCTGATCCCGTGTGACTTCACCTTTTGTACTAGTCTACCATGAGGGACCTTGTCAAAGGCCTTACTGAAGTCCATATAGACAACATCTACTGCCCTACCTGCATCAATCATCTTAGTGACCTCCTCGAAAAACTCTATCAAGTTAGTTAGTTTAATCCGGACAAATGTGAGGTAATGCATTTTGGAAGGTCTAATGCAGGTAGGGAATATACAGTGAATGGTAGAACCCTCAAGAGTATTGAAAGTCAAAGAGATCTAGGAGTACAGGTCCACAGGTCATTGAAAGGGGCAACACAGGTGGAGAAGGTAGTCAAGAAGGCATACGGCATGCTTGCCTTCATTGAAAGGGGCATTGAGTATAAGAATTGGCAAGTCATGTTGCAGCTGTATAGAACCTTAGTTAGGCCACACTTGGAGTATAGTGTTCAATTCTGGTCGCCACACTACCAGAAGGATGTGGAGGCTTTAGAGAGGGTGCAGAAGAGATTTACCAGAATGTTGCCTGGTATGGAGGGCATTAGCTATGAGGAGCGGTTGAATAAACTCGGTTTGTTCTCACTGGAACGAAGGAGGTTGAGGGGAGACCTAATAGAGGTATACAAAATTATGAGGGGCATAGGCAGAGTAGATAGTCAGAGGCTTTTCCCCAGGGTAGAGGGGTCAATTACTAGGGGGCATAGGTTTAAGGTGAGAGGGGCAAGGTTTAGAGTAGATGTACGAGGCAAGTTTTTTACGCAGAGGGTAGTGGGTGCCTGAAACTCGCTACCGGAGGAGGTAGTGGAAGCAGGGACGATAGTGACATTTAAGGGGCATCTTGACAAATATATGAATAGGATGGGAATAGAAGGTTACAGACTCAGGAAGTGTAGAAGATTGTAGTTTAGTCGGGCAGCATGGTCGGCACGGGCTTGGAGGGCCGAAGGGCCTGTTCCTGTGCTGTACATTTCTTTGTTCTTTGTTCTTTGTTTGTATATTACAGTCACAGCGCCCCCTTGGCAGTGAGAATGGGGATATATTACGGTCACAGCGCCCCCTGGCAGTGAGGATGAAGATATATTTCAGACACAGTGCCCCTGGCATTGAGGATGAAGATATATTTCAGACACAGTGCCCCCTGGCAGTGAGGATGAGGATATATTTCAGACACAGTGCCCCCTGGCAGTGAGGATGAGGATATATTTCAGACACAGTGCCCCCTGGCAGTGAGGATGAGGATATATTTCAGACACAGTGCCCCCTGGCAGTGAGGATCACGATTTATATTTCAGTCACAGTGCCCCCTGGCAGTGAGGATGAGGATATATTTCAGACACAGTGCCCCCTGGCAGTGAGGATCACGATTTATATTTCAGTCACAGTGCCCCCTGGCAGTGAGGATGAGGATATATTTCAGTCACAGTGCCCCCTGGCAGTGAGGATGAGGATATATTACGGTCACAGCGCCCCCTGGCAGTGAGGATGAAGATATATTTCAGACACAGTGCCCCCTGGCAGTGAGGATGAGGATATATTTCAGACACAGTGCCCCCTGGCAGTGAGGATGAGGATATATTTCAGTCACAGTGCCCCCTGGCAGTGAGGATGAGGATGTATTTCAGTCACAGCACCCCCTGGCAGTGAGGATGAGGATATATTTCAGTCACAGTGCCCCCTGGCAGTGAGGATGAGGATATATTTCAGTCACAGTGCCCCCTGGCAGTGAGGATGAGGATGTATTTCAGTCACAGTGCCCCCTGGCAGTGAGGATAAGGATATATTTCAGTCACAGCGCCGCATGCCGGTGAGGATGGGGATATATTACAGTCACAGCACCCCCTGGCATTGAGGATGAAGATATATTTCTGTCACAGCGCCCCCTGGCATTGAGGATGAGGATATATTTCAGACACAGTGCCCCCTGGCTGTGAGGATGTGGATATATTTCTGTCACAGTGCCCCCTGGCGGTGAGGATGAGGATATATTTCTGTCACAGCGCCCCCTGGCGGTGAGTATGACGATATGTTACAGTCACAGCGCCCCCTGGCATTGAGGATGAAGATATATTTCAGTCACAGCGCCGCATGGCGGTGTGGACGTGGATATATTACAGTCACAGTGCCCCCTGGTGGTGTGGACGAGGTTAAATTTAAGTCATAGCGCCCTCTGGTGGTGTGGACGAGGATATATTTCAGGAAATAGCTTCCTCCTAAGCCACTCGACGCAAACCCCTTCTCCTTGCCCCGTGGCGTCCCAACCATGATCATTGGCTCTCCGCGCTCTCCCCACTTTCCAGGCGATGAGAGTCTTGAACGTTGCCTCCCACCGGCAAAAAAAAATTCCACGAGGCACCCTGCGCTCCGGGGATGAGGATCGGGGTGGGGGGGGGGTTTGATAAATCACACATCTCTCACACTTGCAAAGCAAGGATCAGCGTTCCAAAGCCCGGATGGACCACACCCGACCGTATCTAGCTGAACCAGTCTCCATTTATCTGCTCTACACCCTCACTTCCTCCCTCTCGCGGAAAGCGACGGGCCCCGACCGAGTCCCTGGGCGTGCATTCGGAGCCTGCGCAGTCCAGCTGGCGAGTGTATTCGCAGATATCGGAGTTCCCCACCTCCTTCAAGAAGGCCACCATAATTTAGGAGGAACTTCTTCACACTTGGAGTATAGTGTTCAATTCTGGTCGCCACACTACCAGAAGGATGTGGAGGCTTTAGAGAGGGTGCAGAAGAGATTTACCAGAATGTTGCCTGGTATGGAGGGCATAAGCTATGAGGAGCGATTGAATAAACTCGGTTTGTTCTCTCTGGAACGAAGGAGGTTGAGGGGCGACCTGATAGAGGTATACAAAATTATGAGGGGCATAGACAGAGTGGATAGTCAGAGGCTTTTCCCCGGGGTAGAGGGGTCAATTACTAGGGGGCATAGGTTTAAGGTGAGAGGGGCAAAGTTTAGAGTAGATGTACGAGGCAAGTTTTTTACGCAGAGGGTAGTGGGTGCCTGGAACTCACTACCGGAGGAGGTAGTGGAGGCAGGGACGATAGGGACATTTAAGGGGCATCTTGACAAATATATGAATAGGATGGGAATAGAAGGATACGGACCCAGGAAGTGTAGAAGATTGTAGTTTAGTCGGGCAGTATGGTCGGCACGGGCTTGGAGGGCCGAAGGGCCTGTTCCTGTGCTGTACATTTCTTTGTTCTTTGTTCTTTGTTTGTTCAGAGGGTTGTGAATCTCTGGAATTCCTTGCCCAGTGAGGCAGTTGAGGCTCCTTCTTTAAACGTTTTTAAGAAAAAGATAGATACCTTTCTAAAGAATAAAGGGATGCGGGGATATGGTGTACGGGCCGGAGAGTGGAGCTGAGTCCACAAAGATCAGCCATGATCTCATTAAATGGCGGAGCAGGCTTGAGGGGCCAGATGGCCTACTCCTGTTCCTAGTTCTTATGTTCTTATAATACCAAAGAAGTACAAGGTAGCCTGCCTCAACGACTATCGACCGGTGGCCCTCACGTCTGTTATCATAGAACATAGAAAAATACAGCACAGAACAGGCCCTTCGGCCCACAATGTTGTGCCGAGCCTTTGTCCTAGATTAATCATAGATTATCATAGAATTTACAGTGCAGAAGGAGGCCATTCGGCCCATTGAGTCTGCACCGGCTCTTGGAAAGAGCACCCTACCCAAGGTCAACACCTCCACCCAACACTAAGGGCAATTTTGGACACTAGGGGCAATTTATCGTGGCCAATCCACCTAACCTGCACATCATTGGACTGTGGGAGGAAACCGGAGCACCCGGGGGAAACCCACGCACACACGGGGAGGATATGCAGACTCCGCGCAGACAGTGACCCAAGCCGGAATCGAACCTGGGACCCTGGAGCTGTGAAGCAATTGTGCTATCCACAATGCTACCGTGCTGCCCTTAAGAACAAATTAATCTACACTATATCATTTTACCGTAATCCATGTACCTATCCAGTAGCTGCTTGAAGGTCCCTAATGTTTCCGACTCAACTACTTCCACAGGGAGTGCATTCCATGCCCCCACTACTCTCTGGGTAAAGAACCTACCTCTGACATCCCCCCTATATCTTCCACCTTTCACCTTAAATTTATGTCCCCTTGTAATGGTTTGTTCCACCCGGGGAAAAAGTCTCTGACTGTCTACTCTATCTATTCCCCTGCTCATCTTATCATAGTTTATCATAGAATTTACAGTGCAGAAGGAGGCCATTCGGCCCATCGCGTGCACCGGCTCTTGGAAAGAGCACCCTACCCAAGCCCACACCTCCACCCTTTCCCCATAACCCAGTAACCCCACCCAACACTAAGGTCAATTTTGGACACTAAGGGGAATTTATCATGGCCAATCCACCTAACCTGCACATCTTTGGACTATGGGAGGAAACCGGAGCACCCGGAGGAAACCCACGCACACACGGGGAGGATGTGTAGACTCCGCACAGACAGTGACCCAAGCCGGAATCGAACCTGGGACCCTGGAGCTGTGAAGCAATTGTGCCATCCACAATGCTACCATGCTGCCCTCTATCAAGTCGCCCCCTCATCCTTCTCCATTCTAATGAGAAAAGGCCTAGCACCCTCAACCTTTCCTCGTAAGACCTACTCTCCATTCCAGGTAACATCCTGGTAAATCTCCTTTGCACCTTTTCCAAAGCTTCCACATCCTTCCTAAAATGAGGCGACCAGAACTGTACACAGTACTCCAAATGTGGCCTTACCAAAGTTTTGTACAGCTGCATCATCACCTCACGGCTCTTAAATTCAATCCCTCTGTTAATGAACGCGAGCACACCATAGGCCTTCTTCACAGCTCTGTCCACTTGAGTGGCAACTTTCAAAGATGTATGAACATAGACCCCAAGATCTCTCTGCTCCTCCACATTGCCAAGAACTCTACCGTTAACCCTGTATTCCGCATTCATATTTGTCCTTCCAAAATGGGCAACCTCACACTTTTCATGAAATGCTTCGAGCGGCTAGTCATGAGACGGATCAATGCCAGCCTCCCAGATGGTCTCGGTCCGCTGCAGTTTGCCTATCGCCACAATCAATCCACAGCAGACGCTATCTCCCTGGCCCTGCAATCAACACTCGAACACCTCGACAAAAGGACACCTGTGTAAGACTGTTGTTCATAGGCTACAGCTCCGCCTTCGACGCCATTATCCCGACAAGGCTAATAACCAAACTCCGCAATCTTGGACTTGACCCCTCCCTGTGCAGCTGGATCCTGGACTTCCTCACCAACAGACCGCAATCTGTCAGGAGAGGCAACAGCACCTCCTCCACAATAGTCCCCAACACCGGGGCCCCGCAAGGATGTGTGCTCAGTCCTCTACTGTACTCCCTGTACACACACAACTGTGTGGCAAGATTCAACTCCAACTCAATCTATAAGTTTGTGGATGATACGATGATGGTGGGCCGCACCTCAAACAATGACGAATCAGACTACAGGAGGGAGATAAATCACTTGGTTGCACGATGTACCGAAAACAACCTCTCTCTAAATGTTGGAAAGACCAAGGAACTGATCATCGACTTCAGGAAGCGCAGCACGACACACACTCCCGTCTGCATCAATGTCTCCGAAGTGGAGATGGTCGAAGTTCCTGGGGGTCACCATCACCAACAGTCTGCCCTGGCCCACTCACGTCGATGCAACAGTCCAGAAACCCCAACAACATCTCTACTTCCTACGGAAGCTAAAGAAATTCGGCAGGTCCGCATCGACTCTCACAAACTTCTACAGATGTGCGATAGAGAGCATCCTATCCGGCTGCGTCACAGCCTGGTATGGCAACTGCTCGGCCCAAGATCGCAAGAAGCTGCAGAGTGTGGTGAGCTCAGCCCGACGCATCACACAAACTTGCAGTGCGTCTTGTAGACGGTGCACACGGCTGCCGCTGTGCGTCGGGGGGGGGTGGGAGTGAATGTCGGTTAGCGTGACGAACAAGCGGGGCTGCTTTGTCCTGGATGGTGTCGAGCTTCTCGAGTGTTGTTGGGAGCCGCGCTCATCCAGGCAAGTGGAGAATCTCCCATTCCACTCCCGACTTTGCCTCTACAGAAGTCTGAGGACCCGCACATCCAGACACAGGAACAGCTTCTTCCCCACAGCTACTAGACTCCTCAACGACTCCCCCCCCCCCCTCCCCGGACTGATCTGTTCCCTGTAAGGACACTATTCATGCCGCCTTGTTTGGCCCCTTGTCCCGCACTGTAACCAATCACGGTTTGTCGATGTACCATTTGTCAATGATCTCTGTCGATTATTCTTTTTGTCTACTATGTACGTACTGTGTACGCTCCCTCGGCTGCAGAAAAATACTTTTCACTGGACTTTGGTACGTGTGACAATAAATCAAATCAAATCCTTAATTTTCAACCTTCTTCAAAGGCAATCAAATTAATGGCAGCGTCAATAAATCATGTAATATCTTTATTGCACGGGATTGGTGAGACTCTTTCCATGACCATAGTTCACCTGTATTTTTCCACACAAGGTGGCTGTGGATCAGAAGTCAAATTGGAAATTATGTGCCATCGAATTTTGTTAACCCTTTGCTATCAGAGGACTAATGATCTCTTTAAAGAAATATACTTGCTTCATGCGACTTGGAAAGTACGATTACACTCATTAACCAAAGTGAAAGCACTTTCTGTTGATACATAGAATTCATAGAATTTACAGTGCAGAAGGAGGCCATTCGGCCCATCGAGTCTGCACCGGCTCTTGGAAAGAGCACCCTACCCAAGGTCAACACCTCCACCCTATCCCCATAACCCAGTAACCCCACCCAACACTAAGGGCAATTTATCACGGCCAATCCACCTAACCCGCACATCTTTGGACTGTGGGAGGAAACCGGAGCACCCGGAGGAAACCCACGCACACACGGGGAGGACGTGCAGACTCCGCACAGACAGTGACCCGAGCCAGAATCGAACCTGGGACCCTGGAGCTGTGAAGCAATTGTGCGATCCACAATGCTACCGTGCTGCCTGATACAATATGTGCGGGAACTTCCCCCTTGAGAAGGTGGGGGGAGCCGTCTTCTTGAACCCGCTGCAGTCCCGGATGGTGTGGGTGCACCCACCGTGCTGTTAGGGAGCGAGTCCCGGGATTCTGACCCCGGCCACAGTGAAGGAACGGCCGATATATTCCCGAGTCGGGATAGCGAGCGGCTCGGAGGGGGGACCTCCAGGTGGGGGTGTTCCCCATGTGTCTGCTGCCCCCCCCCTCGTCCTTCTGGACGGTAGAGGTGGCGGGTGTGGAAGGTGCTGTCGAAGGCGAGGGGCCGCGGTGCGTCTTGTAGACGATGCACACGGCTGTCGCTGTGCGGCGGGGGGGGGGGGGGGAGTGAATGTCGGTGGTTAGCGTGTCGATCGAGCAGGGGCTGCTTTGTCCTGGATGGTGTCGAGCTTCTCGAGTGTTGTTGGGAGCCGCACTCATCCAGGCGAGTGGAGAGTCTCCCATCGCACTCCTGACTCGTGTCCTTGTCGATGGTGGAAAGGATTTGGGAGGGGGGGCAGGAGGTGAGTTCCTCTCCGCAGGATTCCCAGCCTCTGACCTGCTCTGGTAGCCACAGTATTTATACGGCTGGGTCCAGTTCAGTTTCTGATCAATGGTAACCCCAGGATGTTGATAGTGGGGGACACAGCGACGGTAATGCCGTCGAATGTCACGGGGCGATGGTTAGATCCTCTCTTGTCGGAGATGGTCATTGCCTGGCACTTGTGTGCGCGAATGTAACTTGCCCCTTGCCAGCCCCGAGCCTGGATATTGTCTGGGTCTCGCTGCATTTGGACAGGGACTGCTTCAGTATCTGGGGAGTCGCGAATGGTGCGGAACATCGTGCAGTCATCAGTGACCATCCCCATCTCTAACCTTGTGATGGAGGGAAGGTCATTGATGGAGCAGCTGAAGATGGTTGAGACCGAGGACACGACCCTGAGGAACCTGAAATAGGAGCAGAGGCCTTAGGAACAGGATTGGGCCTGTTGGCCCCCACCGAGCCTGCCCTCCATTCGATATGATCATGTCTGCTCCAGCTTTGGGGGCAACTCCAATTTCTGGCCTGTTTCTACCCCCCCCCCCCCCCCCCAGCATTCGGACCGGCAGCCCCTTTCAGAACCCCCACCCTTCACCCTCCCCTCAAACATAATGAGACCGCTTCACTCCCCCCTCCCCACCCTTCATACCACCCCCCAGATTTGAATGAGACGCAAGTATCCAGAGTGCGATTAGAACCCCCCCCAACACACACACCCCAACCCCCCCCACACAGACCCCAATCCACCCCCACACACACCCCATCCCCCCCACACACACCCCAACCCCCCCCACACACACCCCAATCCACCCGCACACACACACCAACCCCCCCACACACACCCCAACACCCCCACACACACACCCCAACACCCCCACACACACACCCCAAACCCCCCCACACACACACCCCAAACCCCCCACACACACACTCTCCAAACCCCCCCCCCACACACACACCCCAACTCCCCCCACACAGACACCCCAACCCCCCCCACACACACACCCCAACCCCCCCCACACACACACCCCAACCCCCCCCACACACACCCCAAACCCCCCCACATACACTCCCCAAACACCCCACACACACACCCCCAAACCCCCCCACACACACAACCCAACCCCCCCCACACACACACCCCAACCCCCCCCACACACACACCCCAACCCCCCCCACACACACACCCCAAACCCCCCCACATACACTCCCCAAACCCCCCCCCACACACACAACCCAACCCCCCCCCACACACACATCACAACCCCCCACACACACACCCCAACCCCCCACACACACAACCCACCCCACCCCCACACACACACCTCAAACCCCCCCACCACACAACCTAAACTCCCCCCACACACACACCCCAACCCCCCCCCACACACACCCCAACCCCCACCCCACACACACCCCAAACCCCCCACACACACACCCCAACCCCCCACACACCCAACCCAAACCCCCCCCCCACACACACAACCCAACCCCCCCACACACACAACCCAAACCCCCCACACACACACCCCCAACCCCCCACACACACACCCCAACCCCCCACACACACACCCCAATCCCCCCCACACCACACACCCCAAACCCCCCACACACACACCCCAAACACCCCACACACACACCCCAACCCCCGCCCACACACACCCCAACCCCCCCACACACACAACCCAAACCCCCCCCACACACACACCCCCACCCACCCCCACACACACCCCAACCCCCCCAACACACACCCCAACCCCCCCCAACACACATACACCCCAAACCACCCCCCACACACACACCCCCAACCCCCCCCACACACACCCCAACCCCCCCACACACACCCCAACCCCCCCAACACACACACACCCCAAACCCCCCACACACACACCCCAACCCCCCACACACACACCCCAAACCCCCCCACACACACAACCCAAACACCCCCACACACACACCCCCCACCCCCCCCACACACACCCCCCAACCCCCCCACACACACAACCCAAACCCCCCCCCACACACACACCCCAACCCCCCCCACACACACCCCAACCCCCTCCAACACACACCCCAACCCCCCCCAACACACACACACCCCAAACCACCCGCCACACACACACCCCAACACCCCCCACACACACCCCAACCCCCTCCAACACACACCCCAACCCCCCCAACACACACACACCCCAAACCACCCCCACACACACACCCCAACCCCCCCAACACACACACACCCCAAACCCCACCCCACACACACCCCAACCCCCCCAACACACACACACCCCAAACCCCCACCACACACACACCCCCAACCCCCCACACCACACCCCAACCCCCCCACACACATACCCCAACACCCCACACACACACCCCAAACCCCCCCCCACACACACACCCCAACCGCCCCCACACACACCCCAACCCCCCACACACACCCCAAACACCCCACACACACACAACCCAAACCCACTCCCACACACACTCCCCAACCCCCCCAACACACACTCCCCAACCCCCCCCACACACACCCCAACCCCCCCACACACACCCCCAAACCCCCCCACACACACACACCCAAACCCACCCCCACACACACTCCCCAACCCCCCCAACACACACTCCCCAATCCCCCCCCACACACACACCCCAACCACCCCCAACACACACACACCCCAAACCCCTCACACACACACCCCAAACCCCCACCACACACCCCCAACCCCCCCAACACACACCCCAACCCCCCCCAACACACATACACCCCAAACCACCCCCCACACACACACCCCAACCCCCCCCCCCCACACACACCCCAACCCCCCCACACACACCCCAACCCCCCCAACACACACACACCCCAAACCCCCCCCCACACACACCCCAACCCCCCACACACACACCCCAATCCCCCCCCACGCACACACCCCAAACCCCCCACACACACAACCCAAACACCCCCACACACACACCCCATCCCCCCCACACACACCCCAACCCCCCCACACACACCCCAACCCCCTCCAACACACACCCCAACCCCCCCAACACACACACACCCCAAACTACCCTCCACACACACACACACCAACACCCCCCAACACACACCCCAACCCCCCCAACACACACACACCCCAAACCCACCCCACACACACCCCAACCCCCCCAACACACACACACCCCAAACCCCCACCACACACACACCCCAAACCCCCCACACACACACCCCAACCCCCCCCACACACACCCCAACCCCCCCACACACACCCCAACCCCCCCAACACACACACACCCCAAACCCCCCCCACACGACACCCCAACCCCCCACACACACACCCCAATCCCCCCCCCACACACACACCCCAAACCCCCCCACACACACAACCCAAACACCCCCACACACACACCCCATCCCCCCCACACACACCCAACCCCCCCACACACACAACCCAAACCCCCACCACACACACACCCCAAACCCCCCACACACACACCCCAACCCCCCCCACACACACCCCAACCCCCCCACACACACCCCAACCCCCCCAACACACACACACCCCAAACCCCCCCCACACACACCCCAACCCCCCACACACACACCCCAACCCCCCCCACACACACCCCAACCCCCTCCAACACACACCCCAACCCCCCCAACACACACACACCCCAAACTACCCTCCACACACACACCCCAACACCCCCCAACACACACCCCAACCCCCCCAACACACACACACCCCAAACCCCACCCCACACACACCCCAACCCCCCCCAACACACACACACCCCAAACCCCCACACACACACCCCAACACCCCCACACACACACAACCCAAACCCACCCCCACACACACTCCCCAACCACCCCAACACACACTCCCCAACCCCCCCCACACACACCCAACCCCCCCACACACACACCCCAAACCCCCCCACACACACACAACCCAAACCCACCCCCACACACACTCCCCAACCCCCCCAACACACACTCCCCAACCCCCCCCACACACACACCTGAACCCCCCCCCACACATACACCCCAACCACCCCCAACACACACACACCCCAAACCCCCCCACACACACACACCCCAAACCCCCCCACACACACACAACCCCCCCACACACACACTCCCCAAACCCCCCCAACACACACACCCCCCAACACCCCCACCGCACACACCCGAACCCTCCCCACACACACACCAACCCCCCAACACACATCCCAACCTCCCCCACACACACCACAAACCCCCCCACACACCCCCAAACTCCCCCCACACACACCCCAAACCACACCACACACACCCCAAACCTCCCCACACAGACTCCCCAAACCCCCCCCACACACACCCCAAACCCCCCACACACACCCCAACCCCCCCACACACACACCCCAACCCCCTCCAACACACACCCCAACCCCCCCAACACACACACACCCCAAACTACCCTCCAACACACACCCCAACCCCCCCAACACACACACACCCCAACACCCCCACACACACACAACCCAAACCCACCCCCACACACACTCCCCAACCCCCCCAACACACACTCCCAACCCCCCCCACACACACCCCAACCCCCCCACACACACACCCCAAACCCCCCCACACACACACAACCCAAACCCACCCCCACACACACTCCCCAACCCCCCCAACACACACTCCCCAACCCCCCCCACACACACACCTGAACCCCCCCCCACACATACACCCCAACCACCCCCAACACACACACACCCCAAACCCCCCCACACACACACACCCCAAACCCCCCCACACACACACAACCCCCCCACACACACACTCCCCAAACCCCCCCAACACACACACCCCCCAACACCCCCACCGCACACACCCGAACCCTCCCACACACACACCAACCCCCCCAACACACATCCAACCACCCCCACACACACCACAAACCCCCCCACACACCCCCAAACTCCCCCCACACACACCCCAAACCACACCACACACACCCCCAAACCTCCCCACACAGACTCCCCAAACCCCCCCCACACACACCCCAAACCCCCCACACACCCCCAAACTCCACCCCCACACACACCCCAAACCCCCCCCCCATACACACACACCCCAAAGATCCCCACACCCCCCCAACCCCCCCACCACACACCCCAACCATCCCCCACACACACCCCAACCCTCCCCCACACACACCCCAACCCCCCCACAACCCCCCAACCCCCACCCCACACACCCCAACCCTCCCCACACACCCCCCAACCCCCCCCACACAACCCAACCCCCCCACACTCACCCCAAACGCCCCCCACACACCCCCAAACTCCCCCCCACACACACCCCAAACCCCCCCCATACACACACCAAACACCCTCACACACACACCCCAAACCCCCCCCCCACACACACCCCAAACCCACCGCACACACACCACAACACCCCCACACACACACCAAACCCCCCAACACACCCCAACCCCCCCCACACACACACCCCAACCCCCCCCACACACACCTCAACCCCCACCCCACACACACCCCAACCCCCCCACACACACCCCAAACCCCCCCCACACACACACCGAAACCCCCCCACACACACCCCAAACCCCCCCAACACACCCCAACCCCCCCCACACACACACCCCAACCCCCCCCCACACACACCCAAACACCCCCCACACAAACACCCCAATCACCCCCCACACACACCTCAACCCCCACCCCACACACACCCCAACCCCCCCACACACACCCCAACCCCCCCACACACACCCCAAACCCCCCACACACAAACACCCCAAACCCCCCCACACACACTCCCCAAACCCCCCTCACACACACCCCAAACCCCCACACACACAACCAAACCCCCCTCACACACCCTAACCCCCCCACTCACACCCCAAACCCCCCCACCCCCCCCAAACACACACATATACACCCCAAACTCCCCCCCCACACACACCCCAAACCCCCCCCATACACACACACCCCAAAGACCCCCACACCCCCCAACCCCCCAACCCCCCCACCACACACCCCAACCACCCCCCACACACACCCCAACCCCCTCCCACACACCCCAAACCACCCCACTCTCACCCCAAACCACACAAGACCAAAACCAGACAAACCAATGACCACAGACAAAACCGACAAAAAGCAAACAAACACAGAAAACCAAAAGCACCAGAACACAGCAACAAACATTTGCCAAAAACACATACCAAAACCAAGACCAAAAACCACACCCACTTCACACCCCAAACCCCCCCCACTCACACCCCAAACACCCCACACACACTCCCCAACCCCCCCCACTCACACCACAAACACCCCACACACACTCCCCAAACCCCCCCCACTCACACCACAAACACCCCACACACACTCCCCAAACCCCCCCACACACACCCCAAACACACAACCAAAACCCCACCCCACACACACACCCCAAACCCCCCCACACACACAACCAAAACCCCACCCACACACACACCCCAACCCCCCTCACACTCCCCAAATCCCCCCACACACACACACGACAACGCCCCCCACTCACCCCAAAACCCACCCACTCACACCCCAACCTCCCCCACACACACACCCCAACCCCCCCACACACACATACCACAAACCCCCCCACACACACCCCAAACACCCTCACACACACACCCCAACCCCACCACACACATATCACAAACCCCCCCACACACACCTTAAACACCCTCACACACACACCCCAACCCCCCCACACAGATACCACAAACCCCCCCCACACACATTCCCCAAATCCCCACACACACGCCCCAAACCCCCTCACACACCCCAACCCCCCCACACACACACCTCAACCCCTCCACATACACCCCAAGCCCCCCCTCACACACCCCAACCCCCACCCACACACACCCCAAACAACACCCCCCACACACACCCCAAACCCCCCCCACACAGACCCCAAACCAACCCCCACACACAACCCAAACCCCCCCCACACTCTCCCCAAACCCCCCCCCACACACCCCCAAACTCCCCCCCACACACACCCCAACACCCCCCCCATACACACACCAAACCCCCCCACACACACACCCCAACCCCCCCACACACACCCCAAAACACCCCCACACACCCCAACCCCCCCCACACACACACCCCAACCCCCCCCACACACACACCCCAACCCCCCCCCACACACACCCCAACCCCCCCCCACACACCCCAACCCCCCCCACACACACCCCAACCCCCCCACACACACCTCAACACCCCCACACACCCCAAACCCCCCCCACAACACACCCCAACCCACCCACACACACACCCCAACCCCCCCCACACACACCCCAAACCCCCCCCACACACACCCCAACCCCCCCCACACACACACCCCAACCCCCCCACACACACCCCAAACCACCCCCACACACACGCCCCAAACCGCCCCCACTCACTCACCCAAACCCCCCCCCAGACACACCCTAAACCCCTACACACACACACCCCAAACACCCCCCACATACACCCCAAGACCCCCCCTCACACACCCCAAGCCCCCCCTCACACACCCCAACCGCCCCAACACACACCCAAACCCCCCCACACACACCCCAAACAACACCGCCCACACACACCCCAAACACCCCCCCCACACACACCCCAAACTCCCCCCCACACACACCCCAACCCCCCCCATACACACACCAAACCCCCCCACACACACACCCCAACCCCCCCCACACACACCCCAAACCCCCCCCATACACACAACAAACCCCCCCACACACACACCCCAACCCCCCCACACACACCCCAAAACACCCCCACACACCCCAACCCCCCCACACACACCCCAAACACCTCCCACATACACCCCAAGACCCCCCTCACACACCCCAAGCCCCCCTCACACACCCCAACCGCCCCAACACACACCCCAAACCCCCCCACACACACCCCAAACAACACCGCCCACACACACCCCAAACACCCCCCCCACACACACCCCAAACCCCCCCCACACAGACCCCAACCCAACCCCCACACACAACCCAAAACCCCCGCACACACACCCCAACACCCCCCACACACACCCCAATCCCACCACACACACCCCAAACCCCCCCACTCACTCAGCCCAACCCCCCCCCACTCACTCACCCCAAACACTCCCACGCACACCCCAAACCCCCCCACACACACCCCAACCCCCCCACAACACACCCCAATCCCGCCACACACACCCCAAACCCCCCCACCCCCCCCACACACACCCCAACCCCCCCACACACACCCCAACCCCCTCCACACACACCCCAAACCCCCCCACTCTCACCCCAAACACCCCCACTCACACCTCAAACCCCCCCCCACACACACCCCAAACCCCCCCCCACACACCCCAACCCCCCCCACACACACACACCAACCCCCCCCACACACACTCCAAACCCCCTCACACACACCCCAATCCGCCCCCACTCACTCACCCAAACCCCCCCCAGACACACCCTAAACCCCGTCACACACACCCCAACCCCCCCACACACACCCCAACCCCCTCCCACACACCCCAAACCCCCCCCACTCACACCCCAAACCCCCAAACACACACTCCCCAAACTCCCCCCACTCACACCCCAAACCCCCCCACACACACACCCAAAACCCCACCCACACACACACCCCAAACCCCCCCACACACACAACCAAAACCCCACCCACACACACACCCCAACCCCCCCTCACACTCCCCAAACCCCCCCCACACACACACACGACAACGCCCCCCACTCACCCCAAAACCCACCCACTCACACCCCAACCTCCCCCACACACACACCCCAAACCCCCGCACACACATACCACAAACCCCCCCACACACACCCCAAACACCCTCACACACACACCCCAACCCCACCACACACATATCACAAACCCCCCCACACACACCCTAAACACCCTCACACACACACCCCAACCCCCCCACACAGATACCACAAACCCCCCCCACACACACTCCCCAAATCCCCCACACACACGCCCCAAACCCCCTCACACACCCCAACCCCCCCACACACACACCTCAACTCCTCCACATACACCCCAAGCCCCCCCTCACACACCCCAACCCCCACCCACACACACCCCAAACAACACCCCCCACACACACCCAAACCCCCCCCACACAGACCCCAAACCAAACCCCACACACAACCCAACCCCCCCCACACTCTTCCAAACCCCCCCCACACACCCCCAAACTCCCCCCCACACACACCCCAACCCCCCCCCATACACACACCAAACCCCCCCACACACACACCCCAACCCCACACACACACACCCCAAACCCCCCCCATACATACAACAAACCCCCCCACACACACACCCCAACCCCCCCACACACACCCCAAAACACCCCCACACACCCCAACCCCCCCCCACACACACACCCCAACCCCCCCCACACACACACCCCAACCCCCCCCACACACACCCCAACCCCCCCACACACCCCACCCCCCCCACACACACCCCAACCCCCCCCCCACACACACCCCAACCCCCCCACACACAAACCCCAACCCCCACACACACACCCCAAACCGCCCCCACTCACTCACCCAAACCCCCCCCCCAGACACACCCTAAACCCCTACACACACACACCCCAAACACCCCCCACATACACCCCAAGGCCCCCCCTCACACACCCCAAGCCGCCCCTCACACACCCCAACCGCCCCAACACACACCCCAAACCCCCCCACACACACCCCAAACAACACCGCCCACACACACCCCAAACACCCCCCCCCACACACACCCCAAACTCCCCCCCACACACACCCCAACCCCCCCCATACACACACCAAACCCCCCACACACACACCCCAACCCCCCCCACACGCACCCAAACCCCCCCCATACACAGAACAAACCCCCCCACACACACCCCAACCCCCCCACACACACCCCAAAACCCCCCCACACACCCCAACTCCCCCCCACACACACACCCCAACCCCCCCCACACACACACCCCAACCCCCCCCACACACACACCCCAACCCCCCCCACACACACACCCCCAACCCCCCCCCCACACACACACACCAAAGATCCCCACACCCCCCCAACCCCCCCACCACACACCCCAACCATCCCCACACACACCCCAACCCTCCCCCACACACACCCCAACCCCCCCACAACCCCCCAACCCCCACCCCACACACCCCAACCCTCCCCACACACCCCCAACACCCCCCACACACCCCAACCCCCCCACACTCACCCCAAACGCCCCCCACACACCCCCAAACTCCCCCCCACACACACCCCAAACCCCCCCCATACACACACCAAACCCCCCCCACACACACCCCAAACCCACCACACACACACCACAACACCCCCACACACACACCAAACCCCCCCAACACACTCCAACCCCCCCCACACACACACCCCAACCCCCCCCACACACACCTCAACCCCCCCCCACACACACCCCAAACCCCCCCACACACACACCCCAAACCCCCCCCACACACACCCCAAACCCCCCCCACACACACACACCAAACCCCCCCAACACACCCCAACCCCCCCCCACACACACACCCCAACCCCCCCCCCCACACACACCCCAAACACCCCCCACACAAACACCCCAATCACCCCCCACACACACCTCAAACCCCCCCCCACACACACCCCAAACCCCCCCTACACACCCCAACCCCCCCCACACACACACACCAACCCCCCCCCACACACACTCCAAACCCCCTCACACACACCCCAATCCGCCCCCACTCACTCACCCAAACCCCCCCCAGACACACCCTAAACCCCGTCACACACACCCCAACCCCCCCACACACACCCCAACCCCCTCCCACACACCCCAAACCCCCCCCACTCACACCCCAAACCCCCAAACACACACTCCCCAAACTCCCCCCACTCACACCCCAAACCCCCCCACACACACACCCAAAACCCCACCCACACACACACCCCAAACCCCCCCACACACACAACCAAAACCCCACCCACACACACACCCCAACCCCCCCTCACACTCCCCAAACCCCCCCCACACACACACACGACAACGCCCCCCACTCACCCCAAAACCCACCCACTCACACCCCAACCTCCCCCACACACACACCCCAAACCCCCGCACACACATACCACAAACCCCCCCACACACACCCCAAACACCCTCACACACACACCCCAACCCCACCACACACATATCACAAACCCCCCCACACACACCCTAAACACCCTCACACACACACCCCAACCCCCCCACACAGATACCACAAACCCCCCCCACACACACTCACCAAATCCCCCACACACACGCCCCAAACCCCCTCACACACCCCAACCCCCCCACACACACACCTCAACTCCTCCACATACACCCCAAGCCCCCCCTCACACACCCCAACCCCCACCCACACACACCCCAAACAACACCCCCCACACACACCCCAAACCCCCCCCACACAGACCCCAAACCAAACCCCACACACAACCCAACCCCCCCCACACTCTTCCCAACCCCCCCCCACACACCCCCAAACTCCCCCCCACACACACCCCAACCCCCCCCCATACACACACCAAACCCCCCACACACACACCCCAACCCCACACACACACACCCCAAACCCCCCCCATACATACAACAAACCCCCCCACACACACACCCCAACCCCCCCACACACACCCCAAAACACCCCCACACACCCCAACCCCCCCCACACACACACCCCAACCCCCCCCACACACACACCCCAACCCCCCCCACACACACCCCAACCCCCCCCACACACCCCACCCCCCCCACACACACCCCAACCCCCCCCCCACACACACCCCAACCCCCCCCACACACAAACCCCAACCCCCACACACACACCCCAAACCGCCCCCACTCACTCACCCCAAACCCCCCCCCCAGACACACCCTAAACCCCTACACACACACACCCCAAACACCCCCCACATACACCCCAAGGCCCCCCCCTCACACACCCCAAGCCGCCCCTCACACACCCCAACCGCCCCAACACACACCCAAACCCCCCCACACACACCCCAAACAACACCGCCCACACACACCCCAAACACCCCCCCCCACACACACCCCCCAAACTCCCCCCCCACACACCCCAACCCCCCCATACACACACCCAAACCCCCCCACACACACACCCCAACCCCCCCCACACGCACCCCAAACCCCCCCATACACAGAACAAACCCCCCCACACACACACCCCACCCCCCCCACACACCCCCAAACCCCCCCACACACCCCAACTCCCCCCCACACACACACCCCAACCCCCCCACACACACACCCCAACCCCCCCCCACACACACACCCCAACCCCCCCCACACACACACCCCAACCCCCCCCCACACACACACACCAAAGATCCCCACACCCCCCCCAACCCCCCCACCACACACCCCAACCATCCCCACACACACCCCAACCCTCCCCCACACACACCCCAACCCCCCCACAACCCCCCAACCCCCACCCCACACACCCCAACCCTCCCCACACACCCCCAACCCCCCCCCACACACCCCAACCCCCCCACACTCACCCCAAACGCCCCCCACACACCCCCAAACTCCCCCCCACACACACCCCAAACCCCCCCCATACACACACCAAACCCCCCCCACACACACCCCAAACCCACCACACACACACCACAACACCCCCACACACACACCAAACCCCCCCAACACACCCCAACCCCCCCCACACACACACCCCAACCCCCCCCACACACACCTCAACCCCCCCCACACACACCCCAAACCCCCCCACACACACACCCCAAACCCCCCCCACACACACCCCAAACCCCCCCCACACACACACACCAAACCCCCCCAACACACCCCAACCCCCCCCACACACACACCCCAACCCCCCCCCCCCACACACACCCCAAACACCCCCCACACAAACACCCCAATCACCCCCCACACACACCTCAACCCCCACCCCACACACACCCCAACCCCCCCACACACACCCCAAACCCCCCCCCACACACACACCCCAAACCCCCCCACACACACTCCCCAAACCCCCCTCACACACACCCCAAACCCCACACACACAACCAAACCCCCCTCACACACCCTAACCCCCCCACTCACACCCCAAACCCCCCCACACCCCCCAAACACACACATATACACCCCAAACTCCCCCCCCACACACACCCCAAACCCCCCCCCATACACACACACCCCAAAGACCCCCACACCCCCCAACCCCCCCACCACACACCCCAACCACCCCCCACACACACCCCAACCCCCTCCCACACACCCCAAACCACCCCACTCTCACCCCAAACCACCCCACTCACACCCCAAACCCCCCCCACTCACACCCCAAACACCCCACACACACTCCCCAAACCCCCCCCACTCACACCACAAACACCCCACACACACTCCCCAAACCCCCCCCACTCACACCACAAACACCCCACACACACTCCCCAAACCCCCCCACACACACCCCAAACACACAACCAAAACCCCACCCACACACACACCCCAAACCCCCCCACACACACAACCAAAACCCCACCCACACACACACCCCAACCCCCCTCACACTCCCCAAATCCCCCCACACACACACACGACAACGCCCCCCACTCACCCCAAAACCCACCCACTCACACCCCAACCTCCCCCACACACACACCCCAACCCCCCCACACACACATACCACAAACCCCCCCACACACACCCCAAACACCCTCACACACACACCCCAACCCCACCACACACATATCACAAACCCCCCCACACACACCTTAAACACCCTCACACACACACCCCAACCCCCCCACACAGATACCACAAACCCCCCCCCACACACATTCCCCAAATCCCCCACACACACGCCCCAAACCCCCTCACACACCCCAACCCCCCCACACACACACCTCAACCCCTCCACATACACCCCAAGCCCCCCCTCACACACCCCAACCCCCACCCACACACACCCCAAACAACACCCCCCACACACACCCCAAACCCCCCCCACACAGACCCCAAACCAACCCCCACACACAACCCAAACCCCCCCCACACTCTCCCCAAACCCCCCCCACACACCCCCAAACTCCCCCCCACACACACCCCAACACCCCCCCATACACACACCAAACCCCCCCACACACACACCCCAACCCCCCCACACACACCCCAAAACACCCCCACACACCCCAACCCCCCCCACACACACACCCCAACCCCCCCCACACACACACCCCAACCCCCCCCCACACACACCCCAACCCCCCCCACACACCCCAACCCCCCCCCCCACACACACCCCAACCCCCCCACACACACCTCAACACCCCCACACACCCCAAACCCCCCCCACACACACCCCAACCCACCCACACACACACCCCAACCCCCCCCACACACACCCCAACCCCCCCCCACACACACACCAACCCCCCCCACACACACACCCCAACCCCCCCACACACACCCCAAACCACCCCCACACACACGCCCCAAACCGCCCCCACTCACTCACCCAAACCCCCCCCCAGACACACCCTAAACCCCTACACACACACACCCCAAACACCCCCCACATACACCCCAAGACCCCCCTCACACACCCCAAGCCCCCCCTCACACACCCCAACCGCCCCAACACACACCCCAAACCCCCCCACACACACCCCAAACAACACCGCCCACACACACCCCAAACACCCCCCCCACACACACCCCAAACTCCCCCCCACACACACCCCAACCCCCCCCATACACACACCAAACCCCCCACACACACACACCCCAACCCCCCCCACACACACCCCAAACCCCCCCCATACACACAACAAACCCCCCCACACACACACCCCAACCCCCCCACACACACCCCAAAACACCCCCACACACCCCAACCCCCCCCACACACACCCCAAACACCTCCCACATACACCCCAAGACCCCCCTCACACACCCCAAGCCCCCCTCACACACCCCAACCGCCCCAACACACACCCCAAACCCCCCCACACACACCCCAAACAACACCGCCCACACACACCCCAAACACCCCCCCCACACACACCCCAAACCCCCCCCACACAGACCCCAACCCAACCCCCACACACAACCCAAAACCCCCGCACACACACCCCAACACCCCCCACACACACCCCAATCCCACCACACACACCCCAAACCCCCCCACTCACTCAGCCCAACCCCCCCCCCACTCACTCACACCAAACACTCCCACGCACACCCCAAACCCCCCCACACACACCCCAACCCCCCCACACACACCCCAATCCCGCCACACACACCCCAAACCCCCCCACCCCCCCCACACACACCCCAACCCCCCCACACACACCCCAACCCCCTCCCACACACACCCCAAACCCCCCCACTCTCACCCCAAACACCCCCACTCACACCTCAACCCCCCCCCACACACACCCCAAACACCCCCCACACACCCCAACCCCCCCCACACACACACACCAACCCCCCCCACACACACTCCAAACCCCCTCACACACACCCCAATCCGCCCCCACTCACTCACCCAAACCCCCCCCAGACACACCCTAAACCCCGTCACACACACCCCAACCCCCCCACACACACCCCAACCCCCTCCCACACACCCCAAACCCCCCCCACTCACACCCCAAACCCCCAAACACACACTCCCCAAACTCCCCCCACTCACACCCCAAACCCCCCCACACACACACCCAAAACCCCACCCACACACACACCCCAAACCCCCCCACACACACAACCAAAACCCCACCCACACACACACCCCAACCCCCCCTCACACTCCCCAAACCCCCCCACACACACACACGACAACGCCCCCCACTCACCCAAAAACCCACCCACTCACACCCCAACCTCCCCACACACACACCCCAAACCCCCGCACACACATACCACAAACCCCCCCACACACACCCCAAACACCCTCACACACACACCCCAACCCCACCACACACATATCACAAACCCCCCCACACACACCCTAAACACCCTCACACACACACCCCAACCCCCCCACACAGATACCACAACCCCCCCCCACACACACTCCCCAAATCCCCCACACACACGCCCCAAACCCCCTCACACACCCCAACCCCCCCCACACACACACCTCAACTCCTCCACATACACCCCAAGCCCCCCCTCACACACCCCAACCCCCACCCACACACACCCCAAACAACACCCCCCACACACACCCCAAACCCCCCCCACACAGACCCCAAACCAACCCCCACACACAACCCAACCCCCCCCCACACTCTTCCCAAACCCCCCCACACACCCCCAAACTCCCCCCCACACACACCCCAACCCCCCCCCATACACACACCAAACCCCCCCACACACACACCCCAACCCCCCACACACACACCCCAAACCCCCCCCATACATACAACAAACCCCCCCACACACACACCCCAACCCCCCCACACACACCCCAAAACACCCCCACACACCCCAACCCCCCCCACACACACACCCCAACCCCCCCCACACACACACCCCAACCCCCCCCACACACACCCCAACCCCCCCACACACCCCACCCCCCCCACACACACCCCAAACCCCCCCACACACACACCCCAACCCCCCCACACACAAACCCCAACCCCCACACACACACCCCAAACCGCCCCCACTCACTCACCCAAACCCCCCCCAGACACACCCTAAACCCCTACACACACACACCCCAAACACCCCCCACATACACCCCAAGGCCCCCCCTCACACACCCCAAGCCGCCCCTCACACACCCCAACCGCCCCAACACACACCCCAAACCCCCCCACACACACCCCAAACAACACCGCCCACACACACCCCAAACACCCCCCCCCACACACACCCCAAACTCCCCCCCACACACACCCCAACCCCCCCCATACACACACCAAACCCCCCCACACACACACCCCAACCCCCCCCACACACACCCCAAACCCCCCCCATACACAGAACAAACCCCCCCACACACACACCCCAACCCCCCCACACACACCCCAAAACCCCCCCACACACCCCAACTCCCCCCCACACACACACCCCAACCCCCCCCACACATACACCCCAACCCCCCCCACACACACACCCCAACCCCCCCCACACACACACCCCAACCCCCCCCCCACACACACACACCAAAGATCCCCACACCCCCCCAACCCCCCCACCACACACCCCAACCATCCCCCACACACACCCCAACCCTCCCCCACACACACCCCAACCCCCCCACAACCCCCCAACCCCCACCCCACACACCCCAACCCTCCCCACACACCCCCAACCCCCCCACACACCCCAACCCCCCCACACTCACCCCAAACGCCCCCCACACACCCCCAAACTCCCCCCCACACACACCCCAAACCCCCCCCATACACACACCAACCCCCCCCACACACACCCCAAACCCACCGCACACACACCACAACACCCCCACACACACACCAAACCCCCCCAACACACCTCAACCCCCCCCACACACACACCCCAACCCCCCCCACACACACCTCAACCCCCCCCACACACACCCCAAACCCCCCCACACACACACCCCAAACCCCCCCACACACACCCCAAACCCCCCCCACACACACACACCAAACCCCCCAACACACCCCAACCCCCCCCACACACACACCCCAACCCCCCCCCACACACACCCCAAACACCCCCCCACACAAACACCCCAATCACCCCCCACACACACCTCAACCCCCACCCCACACACACCCCAACCCCCCCCACACACACCCCAAACCCCCCCCCCCACACACACCCCAAACCCCCCCACACACACTCCCCAAACCCCCCTCACACACACCCCAAACCCCACACACACAACCAAACCCCCCTCACACACCCTAACCCCCCCACTCACACCCCAAACCCCCCCACACCCCCCAAAACACACACATATACACCCCAAACTCCCCCCCCACACACACCCCAAACCCCCCCCATACACACACACCCCAAAGACCCCCACACCCCCCCAACCCCCCACCACACACCCCAACCACCCCCCACACACACCCCAACCCCCTCCCACACACCCAAACCACCCCACTCTCACCCCAAACCACCCCACTCACACCCCAAACCCCCCCACTCACACCCCAAACACCCCACACACACTCCCCAAACCCCCCCCACTCACACCACAACACCCACACACACTCCCCAAACCCCCCCCCACTCACACCACAAACACCCCACACACACTCCCCAAACCCCCCCACACACACCCCAAACACACAACCAAAACCCCACCCACACACACACCCCAAACCCCCCACACACACAACCAAAACCCCACCCACACACACACCCCAACCCCCCTCACACTCCCCAAACCCCCCCACACACACACACGACAACGCCCCCCACTCACCCCAAAACCCACCCACTCACACCCCAACCTCCCCCACACACACACCCCAACCCCCCCACACACACATACCACAAACCCCCCCACACACACCCCAAACACCCTCACACACACACCCCAACCCCACCACACACATATCACAAACCCCCCCACACACACCTTAAACACCCTCACACACACACCCCAACCCCCCCACACAGATACCACAACCCCCCCCACACACATTCCCCAAATCCCCCACACACACGCCCAAACCCCCTCACACACCCCAACCCCCCCACACACACACCTCAACCCCTCCACATACACCCCAAGCCCCCCCTCACACACCCCAACCCCCACCCACACACACCCCAAACAACACCCCCCACACACACCCCAAACCCCCCCCACACAGACCCCAAACCAACCCCCACACACAACCCAAACCCCCCCCACACTCTCCCCAAACCCCCCCCCACACACCCCCAAACTCCCCCCCACACACACCCCAACACCCCCCCCATACACACACCAAACCCCCCCACACACACACCCCAACCCCCCCACACACACCCCAAAACACCCCCCACACACCCCAACCCCCCCCCACACACACACCCCAACCCCCCCCACACACACACCCCAACCCCCCCCCACACACACCCCAACCCCCCCCACACACCCCAACCCCCCCCCACACACACCCCAACCCCCCCACACACACCTCAACACCCCCACACACCCCAAACCCCCCCCACACACACCCCAACCCACCCACACACACACCCCAACCCCCCCCACACACACCCCAAACCCCCCCCACACACACCCAACCCCCCCCACACACACACCCCAACCCCCCCACACACACCCCAAACCACCCCCACACACACGCCCCAAACCGCCCCCACTCACTCACCCAAACCCCCCCCCAGACACACCCTAAACCCCTACACACACACACCCCAAACACCCCCCACATACACCCCAAGACCCCCCCTCACACACCCCAAGCCCCCCCTCACACACCCCAACCGCCCCAACACAACCCCAAACCCCCCCACACACACCCCAAACAACACCGCCCACACACACCCCAAACACCCCCCCCCACACACACCCCAAACTCCCCCCCACACACACCCCAACCCCCCCCATACACACACCAAACCCCCCCCACACACACACTCCAACCCCCCCCACACACACCCCAAACCCCCCCCATACACACAACAAACCCCCCCACACACACACCCCAACCCCCCCACACACACCCCAAAACACCCCCACACACCCCAACCCCCCCCACACACACCCCAAACACCTCCCACATACACCCCAAGACCCCCCTCACACACCCCAAGCCCCCCTCACACACCCCAACCGCCCCAACACACACCCCAAACCCCCCCACACACACCCCAAACAACACCGCCCACACACACCCCAAACACCCCCCCCACACACACCCCAAACCCCCCCCACACAGACCCCAACCCAACCCCCACACACAACCCAAAACCCCCGCACACACACCCCAACACCCCCCACACACACCCCAATCTCACCACACACACCCCAAACCCCCCCACTCACTCAGCCCAACCCCCCCCCCACTCACTCACACCAAACACTCCCACGCACACCCCAAACCCCCCCACACACACCCCAACCCCCCCACACACACCCCAATCCCGCCACACACACCCAAACCCCCCCACCCCCCCCACACACACCCCAACCCCCCCACACACACCCCAACCCCCTCCCACACACACCCCAAACCCCCCCACTCTCACCCCAAACACCCCCACTCACACCTCAACCCCCCCCCACACACACCCCAAACACCCCCCACACACCCAACCCCCCCCACACACACACACCAACCCCCCCCACACACACTCCAAACCCCCTCACACACACCCCAATCCGCCCCCACTCACTCACCCAAACCCCCCCCAGACACACCCTAAACCCCGTCACACACACCCCAACCCCCCCACACACACCCCAACCCCCTCCCACACACCCCAAACCCCCCCCACTCACACCCCAAACCCCCAAACACACACTCCCCAAACTCCCCCCACTCACACCCCAAACCCCCCCACACACACACCCAAAACCCCACCCACACACACACCCCAAACCCCACCCACACACACACCCCAAACCCCCCCACACACACAACCAAAACCCCACCCACACACACACCCCAACCCCCCCTCACACTCCCCAAACCCCCCCACACACACACACGACAACGCCCCCCACTCACCCCAAAACCCACCCACTCACACCCCAACCTCCCCCACACACACACCCCAAACCCCCGCACACACATACCACAAACCCCCCCACACACACCCCAAACACCCTCACACACACACCCCCAACCCCACCACACACATATCACAAACCCCCCCACACACACCCTAAACACCCTCACACACACACCCCAACCCCCCCACACAGATACCACAACCCCCCCCACACACACTCCCCAAATCCCGCACACACACGCCCCAAACCCCCTCACACACCCCAACCCCCCCACACACACACCTCAACTCCTCCACATACACCCCAAGCCCCCCCTCACACACCCCAACCCCACCCACACACACCCCAAACAACACCCCCCACACACACCCCAAACCCCCCCACACAGACCCCAAACCAACCCCCACACACAACCCAACCCCCCCCACACTCTTCCCAAACCCCCCCCCACACACCCCCAAACTCCCCCCCACACACACCCCAACCCCCCCCCCATACACACACCAAACCCCCCCACACACACACCCCCAACCCCCCACACACACACCCCAAACCCCCCCCATACATACAACAAACCCCCCCACACACACACCCCAACCCCCCCACACACACCCCAAAACACCCCCACACACCCCAACCCCCCCCACACACACACCCCAACCCCCCCCACACACACACCCCAACCCCCCCCACACACACCCCAACCCCCCCACACACCCCACCCCCCCCACACACACCCCAAACCCCCCCCCACACACACCCAACCCCCCCCACACACAAACCCCAACCCCCACACACACACCCCAAACCGCCCCCACTCACTCACCCAAACCCCCCCCCCAGACACACCCTAAACCCCTACACACACACACCCCAAACACCCCCCACATACACCCCAAGGCCCCCCCTCACACACCCCAAGCCGCCCCTCACACACCCCAACCGCCCCAACACACACCCCAAACCCCCCCACACACACCCCAAACAACACCGCCCACACACACCCCAAACACCCCCCCCCACACACACCCCAAACTCCCCCCCACACACACCCCAACCCCCCCATACACACACCAAACCCCCCCACACACACACCCCAACCCCCCCCACACACACCCCAAACCCCCCCCATACACAGAACAAACCCCCCCACACACACGCCCCAAACCGCCCCCACTCACTCACCCAAACCCCCCCCCAGACACACCCTAAACCCCTACACACACACACCCCAAACACCCCCCACATACACCCCAAGACCCCCCCTCACACACCCCAAGCCCCCCCTCACACACCCCAACCGCCCCAACACAACCCCAAACCCCCCACACACACCCCAAACAACACCGCCCACACACACCCCAAACACCCCCCCCACACACACCCCAAACTCCCCCCCACACACACCCCAACCCCCCCCATACACACACCAAACCCCCCCCACACACACACCCCAACCCCCCCCCACACACACCCCAAACCCCCCCCATACACACAACAAACCCCCCCACACACACACCCCAACCCCCCACACACACCCCAAAACACCCCCACACACCCCAACCCCCCCCACACACACCCCAAACACCTCCCACATACACCCCAAGACCCCCCTCACACACCCCAAGCCCCCTCACACACCCCCAACCGCCCCAACACACACCCCAAACCCCCCCACACACACCCCAAACAACACCGCCCACACACACCCCAAACACCCCCCCCACACCACCCCAAACCCCCCCCACACAGACCCCAACCCAACCCCCACACACAACCCAAAACCCCCGCACACACACCCCAACACCCCCCACACACACCCCAATCCCACCACACACACCCCAAACCCCCCCACTCACTCAGCCCAACCCCCCCCCCACTCACTCACACCAAACACTCCCACGCACACCCCAAACCCCCCCACACACACCCCAACCCCCCCACACACACCCCAATCCGCCACACACACCCCAAACCCCCCCACCCCCCCCCACACACACCCCAACCCCCCCACACACACCCCAACCCCCTCCCACACACACCCCAAACCCCCCCACTCTCACCCCAAACACCCCCACTCACACCTCAACCCCCCCCCACACACACCCCAAACACCCCCCACACACCCCAACCCCCCCCCCACACACACACACCAACCCCCCCCACACACACTCCAAACCCCCTCACACACACCCCAATCCGCCCCCACTCACTCACCCAAACCCCCCCCAGACACACCCTAAACCCCGTCACACACACCCCAACCCCCCCACACACACCCCAACCCCCTCCCACACACCCCAAACCCCCCCCACTCACACCCCAAACCCCCAAACACACACTCCCCAAACTCCCCCCACTCACACCCCAAACCCCCCCACACACACACCCAAAACCCCACCCACACACACACCCCAAACCCCCCCACACACACAACCAAAACCCCACCCACACACACACCCCAACCCCCCCTCACACTCCCCAAACCCCCCCACACACACACACGACAACGCCCCCCACTCACCCCAAAACCCACCCACTCACACCCCAACCTCCCCCACACACACACCCCAAACCCCCGCACACACATACCACAAACCCCCCACACACACCCCAAACACCCTCACACACACACCCCAACCCCACCACACACATATCACAAACCCCCCCACACACACCCTAAACACCCTCACACACACACCCCAACCCCCCCACACAGATACCACAACCCCCCCCCACACACACTCCCCAAATCCCCCACACACACGCCCCAAACCCCCTCACACACCCCAACCCCCCCACACACACACCTCAACTCCTCCACATACACCCCAAGCCCCCCCTCACACACCCCAACCCCCACCCACACACACCCCAAACAACACCCCCCACACACACCCCAAACCCCCCCCACACAGACCCCAAACCAACCCCCACACACAACCCAACCCCCCCCACACTCTTCCCAAACCCCCCCCCACACACCCCCAAACTCCCCCCCACACACACCCCAACCCCCCCCCATACACACACCAAACCCCCCCACACACACACCCCAACCCCCCACACACACACCCCAAACCCCCCCCATACATACAACAAACCCCCCCACACACACACCCCAACCCCCCCACACACACCCCAAAACACCCCCACACACCCCAACCCCCCCCACACACACACCCCAACCCCCCCCACACACACACCCCAACCCCCCCCACACACACCCCAACCCCCCCACACACCCCACCCCCCCCACACACACCCCAAACCCCCCCCACACACACCCCAACCCCCCCCACACACAAACCCCAACCCCCACACACACACCCCAAACCGCCCCCACTCACTCACCCAAACCCCCCCCCCAGACACACCCTAAACCCCTACACACACACACCCCAAACACCCCCCACATACACCCCAAGGCCCCCCCTCACACACCCCAAGCCGCCCCTCACACACCCCAACCGCCCCAACACACACCCCAAACCCCCCCACACACACCCCAAACAACACCGCCCACACACACCCCAACACCCCCCCCCACACACACCCCAAACTCCCCCCCACACACACCCCAACCCCCCCATACACACACCAAACCCCCCCACAAACACACCCCAACCCCCCCCACACACACCCCAAACCCCCCCCATACACAGAACAAACCCCCCCACACACACACCCCAACCCCCCCACACACACCCCAAAACCCCCCCACACACCCCAACTCCCCCCCACACACACACCCCAACCCCCCCCACACACACACCCCAACCCCCCCCACACACACACCCCAACCCCCCCCACACACACACCCCAACCCCCCCCACACACACACCCCAACCCCCCCCACACACCCCAACCCCCCCAAACACACCCCAACCCCCCCCCACACACACCTCAACCCCCCCACACACCCCAAACCCCCCCACACACACACCCCAACCCACCCACACACACACCCCAACCCCCCCCACACACCCCAAACCCCCCCACACACACCCCAACCCCCCCCCCACACACACACCCCAACCCCCCCACACACACCCCAAACCACCCCCACACACACACCCCAAACCGCCCCCACTCACTCACCCAAACCCCCCCCCCAGACACACCCTAAACCCCTTCACACACACACCCCAAACACCTCCCACATACACCCCAAGCCCCCCCTCACACACCCCAAGCCCCCCTCACACACCCCAACTGCCCCAACACACACCACAAACCCCCCCACACACACCCCAAACAACACCGCCCACACACACCCCAAACACCCCCCCCATACACACCCCAAACCCCCCCCCACACAGACCCCAACCCAACCCCCACACACAACCCAAAACCCCCGCACACACACCCCAACAACCCCCACACACACCCCAATCCCACCACACACACCCCAAACCCCCCCACTCACTCAGCCCAACCCCCCCCACTCACTCACCCCAAACACTCCCACGTACACCCCAAACCCCCCCACACACACCCCAACCCCCCCACACACACCCCAATCCCGCCACACACACCCCAAACCCCCCCACCCCCTCAACACACACCCCAACCCCCCCACACACACACCCCAAACCCCCCACACACACACCTCAACCCCCCCACACACACCCCAACCCCCCCACACCCACTCACCCCAACCCCCCCACACACACCCCAGCCCCCCACTCACTCACCCCAAATCCCCCCACACACACACCCCAAAGACCCCACACCCACTCACCCCAACCCCCCTACACACACTCCAGCCCCCCCACTCACTCACCCCAAACCCCCCCACACAGACCCCAACGCCCCCCACACACACCCCAACCCTTCCCACGCACACCCCAACCCCCCCCCAACCCCCCCCACACCCCCCAAACCCCCCCATACACACACCAAACCCCCTCACACACACACCCCAACCCCCCCACACACACCCCAACCCCCCCCCACACACCCCAACCCCCCCACACACATTCACCCCAACCCCCCCACACACACCCCAACCCCCCCCCACACACCCCAAACACCCCGCACACACACACCCAAATCGCCCCCACTCACTCACCCCAACCACCCCAGACACACCCTAAACCCCCCCCACACACACCCAAACCCCCCCCACACAGACCCCAACCCAACCCCCACACACAACCAAAACCCCCGCACACACACCCCAACAACCCTCACACACACCCCAATCCCACCACACACACCCCAAACCCCCCCACTCACTCAGCCCAACCCCCCCCACTCACTCACCCCAAACACTCCCACGCACACCCCAAACCCCCCCACACACACCCCAACCCCCCACACACACCCCAATCCGCCACACACCCCCCAAACCCCCCCACACCCCCAACACACACCCCAACCCCCCCACACACACACCCCAAACCCCCCCACACACACACCTCAACCCCCCCACACACACCCCAACCCCCCCACACCCACTCACCCCAACCCCCCCACACACACCCCAGCCCCCCACTCACTCACCCCAAATCCCCCCACACACACACCCCAAAGACCCCCACACCCACTCACCCCAACCCCCCTACACACACTCCAGCCCCCCCACTCACTCACCCCAAACCCCCCCACACACACCCCAACCCCCCCCACACACACCCCAACCCTTCCCACGCACACCCCAACCCCCCCCAAACCCCCCCCACACCCCCCCCAAACCCCCCCATACACACACCAAACCCCATCACACACACACCCCAAACACCCCCCCACACACACCCCAAACCCCCCCACACACACACCCCAACCCCCCCACACACACCCCAACCCCCCCACACACACCCCAACCCCCCCCCACACACCCCAAACACCCCGCACACACACACCCCAAATCGCCCCCCACACACACCCCAACCACCCCAGACACACCCTAAACCCCCTCACACACACCACAAACCCACCCTCACACACCCCAAAAAACCCCCACACACACACCCCAACCCCCCCCACACACACACCCCAACCCCCCGCACACACACCCCCAAACCCTCTCCCCACGCACACACCTCAACCCCCCCATACCCCTCCCAAAGCCCCCCAAACCTCCCCACACACACTCCAAACCACCCCCCCCCACACACACACACCAACCCCCCCCACACACACACCCCAAAGCCTCTCCCCACACACGCACCCCAAACCCACCCCCCAAACCCCCCACACACACTCCAAACCCCCCCCCCCCACACACGCACCCCAATCCCCCCCACACACACACCCAAAACCATCCCCACACACACACCCCAACCCCCCCCACACACTGCCCAACCGTCCTCACCCCCCCCCAATCCCCCTCACACACACACTCCAAACCCCCCCCCCACACACACCACAAATCCGCTCACACACACACACCAACCCCCCCCACACACACCCCAAGCCCCAACCTCCACACACACCCCAAACACCCCCCCCACACATACCCCAAACCCCCCCCACACAGACCCCAACCCAAACCCCACACACAACCCAAACCCCCCACACACACACCCCAACCCACCCACACACACACCCCAACCCACCCACACACACCCCAACCCCCCCCACACACACCCCAACCCCCCCCACACACACCCCAACCCACCCACACACACACCCCAACCCCTCCACACACACACCCCAACCCCCCCTCATACACCCCAAACCCCCCCACACACACCCCAACCCCCCCAAACACACACCCCAACCCCCCACACACACACCCCAACCCCCCCCACACACACACCCCAACCCCCCACATACATCCCAAACCCCCCACACACACACCCCAACCCCCCTCACACACCCCAACCCCCCCCAACACACACCCCAACCCCCCCACACACATACCCCAACCCCCCTCACACATCCGAACCCCCCCCACACACACACCCCAACCCCCCACATACACACCCCAACCCCCCCCACATAAACCCAAACCCCCCCACACACACCCCATCCCCCCACATACACACCCCAACCCACCCACGCACACCCCCCAACCCCCCCACACACACACCCCAACCCCCCCACACACACACCCCAAGCCCCCCACACACACACCTCACCCGCCCCCACACACACCCCAAAACCCCCACACACACTACC